>NC_133665.1:74078903-74378903 GCF_037893015.1 Macrotis lagotis
AGTCCTGGATCCATTGACTAATTATCTATGTGACCTTTCACAAAACAATCAATTCTATAGGTCTCAGTTGTCTCATTAACAAAAAGGAAGGGGCAACTAGACTGATCACATAGTTCTAAAAATTATGGAGATTTTTTAAAGCAAATCATTGAATGTAGTTTCCTTTTTACTATCCCTTGTAAATAATCTTTGCTTTTATAAAAATGTAACTGACAAGGAAAAAAATCAATGTTTCCTTTAAAAAGAAAGGCATGGTAGAAAGTTACAGATGTGTCTCCAATTCCTATACATCTTATACCAACAGTATTGTTAAATAGTGATAACACTCAGACACAGAAAGATTCACAGATGAATTTAAAAAGTCTCATTCCACTCAATTTACTGAATTTACTAAGGAGGAGAATTATAATAATAAGGGAAAAAAGTTAATATACTTCAAAGGGAATAAAGAATAGTCTCTGTGTTTGTATGTTTGTAAAATTATTTCATTTATCTTTACAATCTGTAATAAAAGTTTTACAATTCCTATCTATTTTCAGATTTAAAAAAATGGAGATAAGAGAATTTAAGTGACTTAGCCTTGATTAAATAGATAGTATGTTCCAGAGGTGAAATTTGTACCTTGGTCTTTCTAACATCAAATATACTGCTATGCCAGTTGTCAGTATCTCCTTCCTTTGAATAATTTTCACCTTGGGGATTCCAGTCTCCAACACTGATTTTTTTTCTTGCATCAACTTTTTTTACAATTTAATGTGTCATAAAATCATAAATCTGCAGTTAAAAAAAACTCAAACAACATCTAATCCAATCTAAAACTTGTACAGATGAGGAAACTGAGATCAACAAGGTTGCCATATCCCAAGATCACACATGAAGTAAAAGAATCAGGATTTGAATCCAAGTGTGTATATTTAAATTCATCACTCTTTCTAATACATCATTTCCAGTGATATAGAGATCTCAGAGATTTTAGTTTTTTAAAATTGAATTTCCTAAAAATAAATTATTTTGCTCCAAAAAATTAGGACCTCATTTTAAAATTGCGCTTTCTAAGGCCCTTTGAGCTATTCATAGATTTTATTGCCCTAAAATAGACCCAAGATGTCTTAACATATGTACCTTACACAGCCTTACTTTATCAATAAGGAAACTAAAATAATTCATTTATTGAATTTTGGGCTATATGAATCAATAGATACTATAAATCATAGCTTTTTTTCCTTAAAGGCATCCCAGACTTCAGAAGAGTCTTGACAAGGCAGAATATGGTGCACTGCAGATTTTTATTCCTGGAACTATTATTACCATCCCCCAAATACCATAAGAGTATTTTTGAGAGGTAGCAAGGCATAGAGGACAGGGTTCTGGACTTGAGTCAGGAAGACCTGGGTTCAAATCTCATCATGGACATGTACTAGCTGAATCATCTTGAGCAAGTCACTTAAATTCTTGAGCAAATTATTTACTTAATTTTCTTCTGCCTCAGCTTTCTCATTAGCAAAATGAGTTGGCTGGACTCAGTGGCCTCTGAGGTTTTCTTCTATTCTCAATCACCTTAAATAATGAAAATCATCATTATGTAGTATTATAATGTAGTTAAAGGAAAAAAATTCTTATATGCAATACTGTCAAGCTTTTTTTCCCCCCTTAAGGACAAAGTTCAATGAAAGAGAAAACTCACTTCATGAATGCTGAATTTTATGTTTGCAGATGCAAATGAGTACCACACATCAATTTTGCCTTCAACTCAGTAGAACCTGCTCTGTTTTATGGCACTCACCTGGAGCTGAGGCTGATGGGTTCCCACGCTGCTGGTGCCAACATGCTGTCAATCAGACACTCTTAACTAGAATATCAAGGGCCAGGAAGTGGTTGACTTTTATTCCCACCTGGAACAAAATACCATGTCAGTCATTTTTTTAATGTTCCTTCAAGCATAATAAGATATTCATTATGTTATCTTTTCCTGTCACATTAGATGTTCATTCATCAGAATGCTCACCACAAAGGAACAGTGCATAAACTATTCAACTCAATGATTTACACCTGAATGATTAATACTGCACCTGTATAAGTCAGTGGGATCATATATATATATATATATATATATATATATATATATATATATATATATATATATATATATACATACATATATGTTTATCTCCTCTGAAGAGTTCCTTATAAAATGATATTTCTTATTACTGTCCTAAAGTCCAAATCCATTTGTTTTTTGGTGGCTGATGTGTTAATTTAGGACACTGGTTTCTAAATATTAGCCTTGAAGTTTGTAAATCAAAACAAAATTTTAAACACCAAAACCAACTGGAGCCAGAGCAGAAAATGAAATATAGAATTTTTAAAGTTCCTATCCTGCTACAATAAAAAAGGAATATCAGTAGGAAATTGAATTTAATAATGCAATTCCATTAGTTTCATGCTTGCCATACTTTATATTCCTCAACTTGAAAGAAACTGATGGAGAATACTGATGTTTAAGAAATGTGTGTTGCCGTGTTGCTATGCACAGGAAACATGACAAAAATACTCATTTGTCCATTTAATAGGAGGATAGGTATGGGGGAAGGGAGGATAAAACAAAACCAGATCAGTTTGCTGTGACTGCAAAGCATTATAATAAAACTCTGTGGTTGGCAATTCATCGTTTTGGGACTTTCCTTTGTCTTAAGCATTTTACCCTCCTTTTACAATATTTTGGCCCCTAACCCTTAGACTCAGAATGTTTCATCAAGTCCTGTAAGTCAGAAGACACCTTTGAGTTTCTCTTTGACAATCTAAACAGAAATAAGAATTCATGCTATTCCTTCCACAACAATTGGGTTTACAGGTGCAGGTCCAGTGAAGAAGCGTTCACCACAAGCCAAAGAAACCCATTTTAAATCCATTTAGTCATGCATTATTTCCTTAAGTAAAATCTATGTTTTCTGTGTGACAGTTTCCAGCTATTGCTATCAGTTATCAGAGCCAAGGAAATCAAGACCAATCCTTTCATAAGGTGGCCCTCCAAAAATTTGGAAAATGCATCTTCACTAGGTGTCACATCATCACTTCAGTCAATCTATCCTTTTATCATCTCAAAAGGAAGCTTGATGTTGGTCACATACACATATATAAATATATATAAAATGCATATTTATACATAAATTCATATATATATACATATATTGTAAAGAAATTAAAATCTAAAATGAGAAGTGTCAATGGTAATTGAACATACTGACATCCTGAAGGGAAGATTCACATTTTCAGGGGTCCTGGCATAACTGAGAAGGTAATTCTGCATTGGGAAGAGCCATTCCCTCCCAGACATCTCCCTTGTCGGATATCCAGACCCCATTCTAGATTGGAAGTCACTCCCCTCCTTTGATGGACATGCCTTTTGATGGGTAACTTTTCAGATCTGTCCTTCTGATAGTGAAAGAAATTTTAAAAATATTTTCAAAGCTGATTCTTTGGGGGTTTGATTGTCTAGTCAGACCCTCTCATACATGCCTGTGTACTCTGTAAACTTAGAGAAATATTAATAAATGTGGAAATTATTCTGTAATCATTTCTTAAGGATTAGAACAAATTCTGAGGGCTAACATACATTCATTCTAATTATGAATTTTCAAGGCCAAAACTCAGTGAGGACTCCTCCTCCTTTTAGAGGAGACCCCCCTTCCCACTAGCTCAGTTTTTATTTATTTTTTATTTGCTTGTCCTACCAGACATATTTATCTGAGCAATCCAAAGTATTTTGGGAGAAAGCAAACACAAGGTTTCAGACCTTATGTATCCTTGCACTTTGTTGGAAGACAACCCCTGAAACAATTTAAAGCTATTTTTGTAATCAGAAATTCAACAAGAATTATAAGGATTTTCTAATCTTAAATTAATTAGAAATTTGGTACAGTGATATTGTTTGTGGTGACAGGTAGGAAACAATAATGGACTAAATGATTTTCTTGTATTCATCTGATTGACTGTTCTATCCCCAAACAGAATTTAACCTTTAGAAACAAAGATTTGAGAAACTCACAGACTCATTTCCATTTCCTTATAGAGAAAAGAGTTTTGTTGCTGTTTTTATTTTTGTTTTATCCTTAATCTGATGACTGGACATGTGAAAAATCTGCACTTCTCACTGAAAGAACTGAAGTTTAAATATTTGGTTGTTGGTTAAGTGAAAGAAATCAGTCTCCCCTTTTCTAATGCAGAAGAGGTAGCCAGTTCAGCTAAGTACTACAGATAAAGTAAGAAGTTATTATCAGAATTTCTCTGTAATTATTTCCCCAGAGAAGCAAAACTCCCCAGGGACAACTTATGCAGGATGGAAATGACAATGGCAAGAGTAGTGCAACAATATTACTGGAAGCTATTGACAGGTTTATAGTGTCTGAGATATGCATGCACAATGTCTATATATGTATACTCCTCAATGAATAGTTTTTAAATGCAGTTACTTTTCCCACTGATAGTATATGAATTTATGGGACTGTATGTCCCCGATTTATGAGGAAGATATTCTATTATTATCTTTCTTTTATAGTAATTTATCAAAAACCTTGACTTTGAATTAAGTGCACCTTTATCTGATCAGTAAAAATGACTTGTGAGTTAGGATTTGAGAACTTGAAGAACTCATATGTACAGAAGGAATAGGTAATTAAAGATCCCCTAAGTACTCATGCATATCACAGAACTCATCAATTCTTCCTCCATTCTATGTCCTCTGCTATAGATGCAATACAGCTTATTTATATGCTTCCCACAATGTGAAATAAGATAATACTTTATATATGACCTTTATATGGAATAATACTTTAGAGGTGAGCTCAACTATTATTCTAATTTTTAAAATCATTTTTTTAAATTGAAGATCTAAATCTTTCTCCTTTGCCTATTGAAAAAATCAGGAAAAACGAAATCTCCTCCAACAAACATAGAGAAGCAAAACAAATTTCCACATTGACCATACTCTCTCCTCCCCAACAACAACAACAAATATGCCTCAATAAGTACTCTGAATCTTTCTTCTTTCTATTGGGAAGTAGATAACCCTTACATTCTCTTTCTTCTCCATTTATTAAGTAAAGCAAACTAGGGACAGTAGGAGCTGGGGTTGAGGAAAGTGTGCTAGAACTCAAATAGAAATATATAAGCTATAATTAAAACTATACCTAAGGATCCTTCAGGGTCTCATGTTAACTTGGGGCACCAATTTACATTATCTAGGTTCAATTGAATTTTTACTTATTTTTTTCAAATATTTCCCAATTGCAGTTAATCCTATTCAGGCCTCACTTTGGAGCATTGCTTCCATAGACCAGAACATATTTGTCACCTTTGTTCTAGGATTGTAGGAAAAAGAAATGAAAAGATGAAGTACTGAATACATATTTCTATGAGCCCTAATTTTGCTTGAGGTTAATCCTCTGGAAGTATTCACCTAGTCTCTGTCAAAATTCTCAGGAAAGCCAAGCTAAGAATTATTTAGTTTATTAAAACAATATCCCTAATTACTGCATTTGAGAGTCTAAACAACTATGAAGAGTCAGGAACTCCCCCCCCCCCCCCCAATAATTAATGCAAGTCCTTCCAGCTGCAATTTAACTTTGTTATTCTCTCCTCTATCAAAATGACTCTTCAGCACAATTTTTCTATAAATGTTTGTTTTTAAGGATTTTTTTTCCCCCTTCCTCTCACTAACTTTTTGTTTTGTTTCAAACCAAAGCTTAAAATCACAGGAAACAGATCCACACTGCCCTCTGGTGTCATTTTACTCCACTATTCCCTTTCTGCATTGAGTTCTCTAACCAGAGTTTTATATAAATCTGAGTAACTGATTGGGACACTCTTCATATCTAGACCTACTCTTCATTGTCCTGTCACAGATTGAGAATAGTCAGCAAGCTGGGGAAGTAACCAGGCTCATTCTGGGTTCAGAAAATTCTGGGTTATTGAAGGATCAGGGTATAACCTGCCAGATAGGGTTTATTCTTATTTGGATTCTTCAACAGCAAATATTGTGAGATTGAACTAGGAGAGACCTTTTAGATCACCAAGTCCAAATGCTCTTATTTCTACAAGGGAGAAAATTAAGAAGTCACATAGGATTTAACTATGTCAGAAGACAATAGACTGAAGAGACCATAAATCGTGATGGAAAACTTTGCCATTTCTATGTCCCTAGATCTGTGTATCTTGAAATATTCTAGGAAATTTTTATAATCTCCAGAGATAGAAGCCCTTAGAAGTACCAACTATTTTAAATTCCATAGCTTATCACAGTTCATATAGTTGCTTGCTCAATAAGTCAATCAATCAAGTAGTATTTATGAATGAGAGGAAAGGAATAGACATTTTATATAGTAGTTACTATGACAGTCACTGTGCAAATCACATTGCTGTTGATGTTTAATTGATTAGTTATGATTAGTTTTGGACATCTCTTCAAGGACTTATTTCATGGTTTTCTTAGCAGAGATACTGGAGTAGTTTGTCATTTCCTCCTCCAGCTCATTTTACAGATGAGAAAATTGAGGCAAACTAGATTAAATGACTGGCACAGTTAGAATTGTCTAAGGTTGAATTTGAATTCAAGTCTTCCTGACCCCAGATTGGGTGCTCTAGGTAACCTAACTGTTCCAATCACCTTATAATCATTTTATAAACACTTTATAATCATTTATAACAGACTAAGGATTGACTTATTAATTACTGTCTATATGTCATTGTTCTATATTTTGTGGATGTAGACACAAGACTGAAAGTTTATACTCAAGCATCTATGAACACATATACCAATGAAATTCTCAATCATGTACTCATAATTATATATGTATACACACACACATATACACATAAAAAACTGAAAGTTTCTACTCATGTGCATAAGCACACATACCCACTCCCATTCACATTCTCAATCACATATTCAAAAGTTTTGTATATACAGGATACAAGGAAATGGGGGAGGGAGTACTTTTGACTGAGTAGCCAAGAATCAGAAGATTTTATGTAGAATATGGTGCTTGAGTTGAGCCTTGAAGAAAACTTGATTTTCAGAGATGAAACTGCATTACAGGAATGAGGGAAAGTGAGGACAAGGTACCAAAAAAATGATGAAGGGTATGTCTTAAGAACATTAAGTCTAGATTAGTGCTACTCCAATGTTCCCAGAGGGTACTAATTTATAAAAAAAAAGCTGGGAAGGCAGGTTAGGGTCAGGTTTGCAGGGCTTTACATAACAAAATCTTATATAAAGTGAGCAGTTTACACTTGCTCCTAGAGGCAATAGGGAATCACTAGAATATTTGGAGTAAGAGAGTGACAAAATTAGGTTAGCACTTTAAGATAATTGGGAGTTTTGTTGAGGGTGGATTTGATTGGGAAGGTTTGCAATGGAAAAAACAATGAGGAAGTCATTGGGGAAGAACTGTATGAACTGATGCAAAATGGAAGGAGCAAAATCAGAAAAATATTGTTACACAATAACAAAAAGTGAGTTTGATGGGGACCAACAAGCATAATTAATTCAGTTTTTAGAGAGGTTGAATTTGAGATCTCTATGAAACATTTAGCACAAAAAGACTAAACAAGCAGTTGATAACCATAGATCAACTCAGCAGAAAAATTAGGCATTGGAATACAGAACTAGGAGTTGTAAGCATAGAGATAATAATTTGACCCATGAGGAAACTGAGAGGTAAAGTAAAGAAATGAATGAAAAAGGATTAGAAAAGAATCAATAGTTTTATCCAAGGTAGGCAGTGTGAAATAGAGGATGATTCAGCCAAGGAGAACAGAGATCAAATCAGAGAGGATGAGATCCAAGAATTCAGAGTAGAGAGTAAAAGTTAAAATTAAAGGTAAAAGATTGTGGAAGACTAAAGTCAACATGTCAGAATGAGAGGAAATACTTTTGCTCAACTCATCTAACATACTTCTTCCACAATAACTTAGAAGGTAAGATTGAATTCTGATATGGAAAGTCAAGAAAAAGTCAAAATGAGTCAAAATATTTTTCCAGAACGGGCATTTCAGAGACATGGAGAATTTGTAGACACTGGGGTTGACTCTGATGAAGAGTAGGGATAGTGACAGTTGATGTCATGGGGAATATTCCAACTCCCCAGAAAATAGAGGAGACTGAGGCACAGCATTAGGACAGGAACCAAAGGGGAAAAAAAGAGATCCCAGTGAATCTCTGGATTAGTGTTGTGGGCAGGAATGGATTTTATCTGGCAGCTTTGTTTCCCATTCTAGAGCTTCATGTTACATATTGAAGGCAGAGAGGAACCCAGAGTATAGACCCACTGTGGCTAAGACACAGATATATGGCTTTCAACTACAAGGGCTCAGGACATAAACTCAGATGATAATGACTTAAAAATCATCTACAAGCAAAGACTCAAAGAAAAATGCAGTGTTAAAAATCATTATTGATTAGAGAAATACAAATTAAAACAACAATGAGGTAGCACCTCACACCTACCAGACTGGCCAAAATGAGGAAAAGGGAAAATGATCAATGTTAGGGTGTGGGAGGATTGGGACATGGTGGAGTTGTGAATAGATCCAACCTTTCTGGAGAGCAATATGAATTATGCCCAAAGAGCAAAAGAAAAAACTGTTCATACCATTTGACCCAGCAATTCCATTTCTAGAGAATCTAGATCTATATCCAGAAGAAGTTGTATTTTAAAAAGGAGAAAAGTTCTACAGGTTCCAAAATATTCATAGCAGTTCTTTTTGTACTGGCAAAGAATTGGAAATTGAGGGGATGTTCATCAATTGGGGAATGGCTAAACAAGTTATGGTACATGGATACTATGGAACATTATTGTTCTTTAAAAAACCCATGAATGGTCAGACTCTAGAGAAGCATGGAATGATTTATGGGATCTGATGCTGAGTGAACGGAGTAGAACCAAGAAAACAATGTATACATCAACAATAACATTGTGAGATGAACAAACTTAATGGAAGCAGCTTCTCTCAGTAGTTCAGAGAGCTAGGACAACCATATTAGACCAGCTATGGACAATGTTATCCCCATTCAGAGGAAGAAAATCAAAACAAAACAAAACACACCAAAAATACCCAACCCTTTAGAATCTGAAGAACACTTTATAAAAATTATCTCTTATTTATCTCTTTCCCTTAATTCTAATACCTTATATGGAAAATAAGTAATCTGTAAACATTTATCAAAAATATGTATGTACAATGCTAACCTGACTGTTTGCCACTGAGGGGAGCAGGGTTGGAAGGAAATTTTGTAACTTAAAAATATACATATGCATATGGATGAAAATAAATTAAAAGATTAAAAAAAGAAAAGTGCAGTGTTACAGCTGATGTTCAGTAGAAAACAAATACTATCATTTGCTATAAATTAGATTCAAAGATAATATTGCAATACTTAGTGAGTTTTATACTTTGCTATCAAATGAAGGTTACCTTTCCATTAAAAATGGAAGTGGCCCAAAACTATCATAGGTCAGTCTTCATTTCCATTAAATTACTCAATAAATACAGTACCATTCTCAAAGTATATCATCCCTCCCTGCTGGATCACTATTTGCAAAAGGAAAAGTTTATACTGAAATTATGTGTCTAATTATGTCTAAAGATCACATTCATACAATAATTGCTAGTCAAGGAAAAAAAAATCCTGGATAAGAATCTCTCATTATTCTTTGTTTATAGGATGTATACTTTATGAAACCCTATATCTTTTGCAATAAGTCTAATTAGGACAAGTAGTTAATGATAAAAGTTATGAATAACAATAAAGAAACATTGGTCAAAAGGTCACTTGTCACTGTTAATTCTGTTTCATCTCCTCTCATATCTACTTAAATATAGGTTTCACTAGCTTGCCTATTCATCTCAAAGTGAATTCAAATTTATTCTTTTTCAAGAAATTTTAAGCTACAGAACTCATGATTTTATTTATGAAGTATGTAGGAATATGAAGTTTGTGGGAATGTGCAGTTTGAAATTTTATGGTTCAAGCTGAAGTACATAATTCCTCCCTTGTTTACCAAATAAAATTAGTGACATTTATCTGTCTCTAACTATAAACATGCCATCTAGCCATTCACACTGGAATATATATACTTCATCATAATCATCATCATCACCACTACCACCATTATGTTTACTACCAATCAACCATATCAGCATAGATCCTTCAGAAAGGCATTTAAAAAGAATAATAATCTTGACTAATTTTTATATAGCACTTTAAAATAATTTTATATTTCTTTCAATTGCAACAATTCCATTTAAGACAAGTTTAACCTTTTTTAAAAAACAATTTTTAAGTTCCAAATTTTCTCAACTCTCCCTATTCTCCACTCCCATTGCAAAGGCTAGCAATTTAATAAAAGTTATACATCTACTGTCATGAAAAACATAGTTCTATATTTGTAATACTGTGAAAGAAAATTCAAATCAAATTAAAAAAAGAAGGAAAAAAATAAACGTTTTTTTTTTTCAGGTTTTTGCAAGGTAATGGGGTTAAGTGGCTTTCCCAAGGCCACACAGCTAGGTAATTATTAAGTGTCTGAGGCCGGATTTGAACTCAGGTACTCCTGACTCCAGGACTGGTGCTCTTTTCCACTGTGCCACCCAGCTGCCCCCAAAAAAGAAAGTTTAAAAAAGTTTGCTTTGATCTGCCTACAGATTCTATCAGTTCTTTCTCAGTTCTTTTCCTAGCATTTTTAGGCATAAGTTCTTTAGAATTATCTTAGATCCTCGTATTGCTAAGAATTGGGTAAGCCATTCACAATTGATCATCCTTACAGTATTGCTACTACTATGAAAAATATTCTCCTGGTTCTACTCACTTCACATTGCATCAGTTCATGCAAGTTAAAAATGTTTTATCATCTTTTTATATTTTTTCTTTCTTTTCTCATGTCCTTCCCCCTTAGTTCTAATTCTTCTTTCACAACATGTCTAATATGGAAATAAGTTAAACACAATTATTCATGTACAATTTATATCAAATTATTTGCTACCATGGGGAGGGAGGAGAGGATAGGGAAGGCAGGGTGGTAGAAGAATGGTAAAGTCAAAAGCTTACAAAACAGAACAACATATTTGCATATATTTGGAAAATAAATTTTAAAAATTCCTTTAAAAACCCCAGTTACTTAAGGGATTAAAATTCCAACTTCTGCTTATCTGTCCCCAAAGGACCAAGGCTGAATTTACACTTAGAAATGTTGGCTTACTGTTACTAAGTCCTTTGGGGAAAAAAAAGATTCTACTTCCACTGTGATGGTTGATGATATGATAGTTGTGATTGTACCCTTGGCTTTTTTTTTCTTTTGAATCTTTGGGATATAATTAACTTTACCAGGAGCCAGAACGATAGTGACATTTGTTATGTCACTTAACTTCTGCTTGACTAAGCTTCCTCTTTTAGAAAATGGGGATAAAAATAGCACTTCCTCCCCCCGCCCCCCCCATCCCAGGGTTGTTGTGAATATCCAAGAGATTATTTTACGTAGCATACTATTTAACACATGGTAAGACTTTATAAATATTAATGATTTTCTGTTGTTATTTGTCCTGCCAGCTACTTTACCCTCTAGATCAATGGATCTTCAGAGATCATTTCTTGGGAAATTTAACTCATTTGAACATATCTAACATTCATCATTATATCAGTATTTTATCAGTACTGTTTCTCCCAGCTCTGGAAAAAACCTCATTAATTTGCCATACTCATCTCCCTATTTCATATTTAAATAGCCATGTAACTAGGGAACAAATGAATTGGCATAATGATAATACTGTTTCAAAGGGATTTTAAAAATTAATTACTAAAAGGATCCAAATTCCAACAGCTGCTCATTAGTTCCCCAAAGGACCAACACTGAATTTGTACTTGTAATTAGGGGCTCCCTGTTACAAAGATATCTTATTCTTCTCTCCCACACCCATTGATGAATGTCTGACATGGTCCACTATATGTAGCCTATCCTAGTCATGCTTCACATTCCACTCTGGCTATGTTTTCATCATTTGCCCTTCCTTCCCATATTTCTCATCCCACACCACCTGGTTCTTCAGGAACTGTCAAAAATAAGAACCACTATTGTGATTAGGAAGACTCCTGTCTAACTTAAATACTCCTTCCTAGGTGTCATCATCTCATTCATGCATGTGTATGTATATGGATATTTGTGTGTATATATGAATACATGTATGTATATATGCACACATGCACACATTTATACAGCATATCCAACAAGCTTATATGTGATGTTTTCATATAAATGTATTTACAATACACATATATAAACATGCATGCATGAGTGTGGGTGTATGCATGTATACATATATACAAGCTCATGTACACATAGGCACAGTATGATATATATATATATTTATATATTTATGTGTAAATGCTCACCTTCTTGAATATGAATTTTATGAAAGAATGATCACAGCACCTTTGCATTTTTTTCCATACCACTTTGCAAAGTGCCTTCACAGAGTAAGCACTTTTGCATTTATTCAAATGCATTGCCATCTATTTATAGAAATCCTGGAGTTATGTTTGATCTGTGACAAAACTGGGCACCATTTTATAAAATATACTGATGCAACAGCTGATACTCACACTAAGTCATTGCTATCTATTTCATAAACACAAGACCAGGAAAATTATCTTGCTATTTCATCAGCACATTCAGAAGAAAGACTTAATAGGCATTTCAATACAATTTAAATACATATTTTAATTGAGGCACGAAACTATGTGAAGCAGAACTATGAATTCATGGTGATTCATTATCGTTCTTATAATTCAAGTGACAGAATGAATAATGCTTGCATACAGTAAAATACTGATCCTGGAAGTAATATCGAGCTTGGTTTGCTTGATAATGTGCCCAAAAGAAAGAAAATGAGATTTGAGACTAGTAATGTCAAAATTACAAAAAGATTAACCTTTTGTAAAAAAAAAGCAGATCTAAGAAAGTATTTTTCTCATTTTTAAAAGCAAAATTATAATAGAACACAAACTCAATGTTGTCTATGGCTTTTTTAATTTTATAAATTATTTAATTTAGATTTTAGCAAAGGGAAGCAGACAGGGATAAGAATGTATCAATTTAAGGTGATAGATGTGTTGTGTCACATAAAATAATTGAAAGTGCTAAGCATTGTTCTTTGTAAGCAGTATCAAGATTTTTTATTAAAAATAATTTGGTTTGGAATCTATCATCATCTCAAAACACAATACACATTCACATACATGTGCTGACATATAGGCAATATAGACACATATGTGTATGTGCATTTTTCCTCTCCTAAGCTTTCATCTTATTTTAAAAAATAAGACATCATTCATATGAAATAAATTTACTTATAAGAAATCACTCCTGATTTGAAAGTATATTTTGTCAAGTTGCATATCTCTCAGAAAGAACAGTCCTTTATATCAAAGGGTCCAATTATGATAAAATCAGAAATGTTCAAATTTTTATCTAATATATTGAATTATAGACCTTTGAAATAAGATCATGATCAAAAGGAGAGTTTCTAAGGAGGATATCTATTGTTTTTGCTTTTTTTAAATGAAAAAATTACAGAAATAATGATAATGAAACTCCTCAAGAAATGGGACTGAGGCGTGGTTTTAGCAATGTGAGAGAGATTTGTGAGGAGACATAGCTATTAGCTAACTGTCTAAAATAATGAGGGTATTCCTGATGACTAGTTAGGTTAAAATTGTATCTTGTGGTAAATACATATCCCAAAACATGGATATCTAGTTTTAACTTAATTTTTTAGGTCATGCAGAGGCTCATATACATGCATCTAAATATATGGATACTATAACATGAATATATGTGATAAACATATAGATAATATAGACATGTGTTTGGGTAACCAAAGTAAAAATTTGCTGAGCATGCAAAGCAACAGAGTCACAAAAAAAAGGGAAACTGATTAAATTTAACATTCAGAAAATGCCTGCTCACCATATGGGATTTATGTCCAAACCCATACATAGTAAAAAGGATTAGCAACATATTAAAGAAAAGATCAATATCAAATTTGAATAAAGAATAAAAAATAAGATGTGATAGGCAATTTAGTATAATGTGACATCTGTTTGTTATTGCCAGGAAGCTATTATTCCCAGCAAAAAAAAAATGGGAAGAGGAGAAATAAAGGAACAGTTCTTTTAACAGATAACATTTCTCCTATAGATTAAGCAGTATAAAGAAAATTTCACAAGGACAAAAGGGAAGAGAAATACACTCAACCAGAAAACACTCACTCTTCTTGACATATAGAAACAAAATGAAACATTGGTGTGAAATATAAACTCTGTTATGAAATCTTGCAAATGAAAAAGGAAATTAATGCGAAATTTGTCGATTTGTTGTTGTTACTAAGTTGTTCTTCAGTCAAATCTGACTTTGTGACCCCATTTGGAGTTTTCTTAGAAAAGATACTGGAGTAATTAGCCATTTTCTTCTCCAGCAAATTGAGTTAAATTGCTTGTCCAGGGTCTCACAGCTAGTATCTGAGGCTGGATTTGAACTTAGATATTTCTGATTCCAGGTTGGGTACTCTATCCATTGTGTCACACATTATTCTTTTTTCTTTATTTCTTATTTCCTTCCTTTTAAAAATTCTTCCTTCCTTCCTTCCTCTCTCTATCAACTATATCTACAATGATCTGTGTGTGCACACATTCACATACATATATGTGCATGTATGCATATGTGAGCATTCCCATTAGCATGCAAGTTCCTTAAGGACAGGACTTAGTGTGAGTATCAATTTGCTTTTCCCTTTTACTTTTAGTACAATAAAGACTCATGAATTAGTCCAGTTGCCGATCAAAAGCACATTATAAGGTATCATCAAAGAAGGTATAATCAGAAGAGGATTTGGGTGGGTCATATAGGAAAAATTATGAATAACAGATTAACATTCATTACACTGAAACTGTAGCCTTGATATGTCAAGAGATCCAGAGGAGGGTCTCCAGTATGCTGGGTAGACTCCCAACAAGGATTTATGGAAGGACATGGATAGGAATTGTACAATAAGAAAAGTTGTAAATAAGTTGATATCTTCATTATTGTTAGGAATAGCCACATTAATGATATGATATATATATATATATATATATATATATATATATATATATATTTTCTAAGTCTGACATACTCCTCTCTTTGTATTAATATTACTTCAAAGATGTGAAATACATAACCCAATTTGGTCAGTTGCAGACCCCAACAACATTAAAATATATTTGGGAAATATTTAACAAATTATATAAAATATAATAGAACATAGAAAATGTTTAATATATAGCTTTCTAATTCAAAATGAAGTCTACAGAGATCTTTGTGCATAGTTTATTCATTCTTTTTTTTTTTGCAAGGCAAGTGGGGTTAAGTGGCTTGCCCAAGGCCACACAGCTAGATAATTATTAAGTGTCTGAGGCCAGATTTGAACTCAGGTACTCCTGAATCCAGGACTGGTGCTCTATACACTGCGCCACCTAGCCGCCCCATATCCCCATATATAGTTTATTGAGTTATTTGAGTTAGCCATTACTGATCTACTCTACTACCCAAGAATTAGTTTTAAAAGAATCTAGAAATGGAAGGAACCATGACATCAAAAGACTATGCCCCTATTGTTTGAAACATACCTTCTTGATTTCTACAATCAATATACACGGCGTAGAGTTCTAAAACCAACTTTAAAACCGTGTCTACAATTTAATTTGAAATTGTCTCTCATAAGTAATCATCAAATGCTGATAAGCAACTCAGAGTCCACCTTTAAATGATTACAGTTTGGGGACATCTAGGTGGCACAGTGGAAAGAGCACCGGCCCTGGAGTCAGGAGGACCTGAGTTCAAGTCCAGACTCAGACACTTAATAACTGCCTAGCTGCATGACCTTAGGCAAGCCACTTAACCTCACTGACTTAAAACAAAATTCAATTTTTCCAGTTCCACACAGAAAAAAGAATCTAGTAGAAACCTAAAAAGAAACAAAACTTCCAAAGCCAAAAGATAAGATACATCTCCTCTCAACATGAACCAAAATACAGTATATTAGTAGTCCAAAATGAAATTCAAAAGACACATAGATAAAAGGGTGACTTGGCCTCTGGAATTTTGGGTTTTCCTCATAGTTCCTCTCTCAATGGTCCTCCAGCAAGTTTGAAAGGGATCCAGTATTTTTAAAATGACTGCTTCTTCTAGTTATTATGCTACCATTGACTTTGAAGAAGTGAGGCAGCCTCCTTATGGTAATATGAACAATAATATTCCTAGTCTATATAATGTACAGTTTTCAATATTTTGACATTCATTGTCTCATCTGGATGTGACAGATGACACTGAGAGATAAGACTCTCAACAAGCTAGTTCCAACATAACTTTTTCAATCTTATTTCAGACATTTTTTTCTTCGAGTACTCCATGTTCCATCAAAACTGAGATATTAATTATTCATCAGAGTCAATATTCTACCTCCTGCCTTTGTACATTTGTTTAGGCTACCTTTCATGCTCAGAATCCATTCTTTCATCTCTACTAAAAATCTTTATTTTCTCTTAAACTTGACCTGGTTACCAACTCCTCAATGGAGTAAGAGTTGGTAATTATTTGCTTGAAAATTTAATTCACTTCAATATTTGGAACACATGCATCCACTTCCCACTCAGGAGAGTAGAATATCCTTGAGGGATTTTTTTTTGGATCATTTCTGCTTTTATACCCCTGATATAACTGAATACCTGAAATTGTAACTAAGAAACTAAATTGTTTGAAACATAAAATGAAATATTTAATTTGCCATCCAAATCGATATAAATGAGTTTCTTCGCATTAACTTCTTTTTATGGTTTGTGCAAATCAGAGGAGAAAGGGCACTGGATTTGGAGCAAGGGGTCCTAGGTCCTTATGCTGATTCAACCACTCTAACGCCTGGGTACTTTAACTTTTCAGTGCCTCAATATCTTCATCAATAAAATGAGACAGTTGGACTGGGATAATAGATGATCTCTAATATCCCTTCTAGGCCTCATTGGTGTTCAGTCATTTCAGTCATGCCCAACTCTTCATGAGCCTGTTTGAGATTTTCTTGGCAAAGATACCAGAGTGATTTCCCATTTCTTTCTCCAGCTCATTTACAGATAAGGAAACTGAGATAAACAGTGTTAAGTGACTTGCCCAGGATCACACAGTTAGTAAGTAAATAGGCCATATTTGAACTCAGAAAGATGAGTCTACTTGTTATCAGTTCAGGTACGGCATCCAGTGGGTTTCTTCAGGTGCATTGATACCTTCAGGGATCAGTTTGTTGTTTCTGTTTCTCTGCTTCAAAATTCAATTCAATTCAATAAATATGGGTTAGGATTCACCATCCAGTGAGAAATTAGGGATACAAAGCCAAAATTTAATGGAACCTCGCTTTGAGCAATTTGTTTTGTTTTGGTTTTTTTGGAGTAGGAGGAAAGGGGGACTCAATATATGCTCAACTTGATGATTTAAGTACATTCATTCACAGAAGCAGAGATGCATAAACTACATTTGAGAAACATTTTTATCCAGCAAGTTAAAATTTGAAAGAGGGGGAAAAATAAGATTGCTGAAGCAAAATATCTCAAGTATCTACAATAGTTGTTTGTTTGTTTTTAGAAGGTGTCAGCTAGTCAGGGTTTTACTGAAGTAGTATGGTGGTGGTGGTGGTAGTGGTGGTGGTGGTGGTGATGATGGCAGTGGTGGCAGCAGCAGTAGCAAAGACAAATAGTTAAACACAATAAAAAACTGTGAGGAAAGGCAGTAAATGTAGAGGCTGCCAAGAAAAAGAAGTCAAACAGGATACTGATTTAGCATCACTATGGAAGAATTTTTTACATGGGTCCTCAAGAAAGATTTTTTAAAGTTTATTCATAATCTGGTAATATATGTATAGAACTATTATAAACCAATTTGTAAGTATTATGATAACCATGAAGCATCCTTTACAACTGTTATTTTGCTATGTACAATTCTCTCTTTAATAATGAATGCTAGTAGCAGTACAAGAAAAGTATTTCCCTTGAGCCATTTCATCTCCTATCTGTCCAGTTAAACTTACAAGATGCCAAAAATAAATAAGTTCTCTTAGAAGAAAAATGCAATGAATATTGACTGAACATATTTGATCTTGTATAAATGCTTATACGAATATAGATAGATCATTAGGTATAGAAACAAATATAAGTCCATGGAGTTTTCTTAGCAAGGATACTGGAGTGGGTGGCTATTTCCCTCTCCAGTAACTTAGGGCAAAAAGAGGTTAAATGACTTGCCTAGGATCACACAGCTAGTAAATATCTGAGGCCAGATTTGAAATTAAGTTTTTCTGACTTCATGTCCAGGGCTCTAAATGTCCTTAAATTGAGGCCTAGACAGATTAAATGATTTTCCTAGGTTAAATACTTAGCAAGAGGGCAGCTGGGGAGAATGGTGTATGGATCAAGAAGACTTTTCCTGAGTTTAAATGCAGCATTAGAAACATACAGGATATGGGACTCTGGGCAATTTACTTAACCCTATTTACCTCAGTTTTCTCATCTGTAAAATGAGCTTGGAAAGCAAATGGTCAACCATTTCAGATTCTATTCTGATAACACCAGGGTCATAAAGAGTGAACACATAAAGAGTGAACACAACTGAAAAAAATGACTGAACAACAATAATCAAACCTAGTATTTAAATACATGTCTGTGGACTCCAAAATTACTGCTCTTTCCTCTACCCTGTTTTTTTTTATCTTAATATATGAGTTCTAGGTTTATAATAGCATTTTCCTTCTTTGATCTTTTTCTTCAAATATGTCTTATCCACTTTGTGTTCATAAGGATTTTACAAAGATGTTCTAGTTTATTTATCAATGTTGGCAGAAGACATAGCTTACAATCTGTACCAGTGATGTACAAAATGGGGTACTCTTGAGAATTGCATTTCTCTTAGGACAGTTGAAATTAGCATTATTAGATAGAGGGTGTGGGTATAAATTGATTATGATGTGATGATATTTATGACCATTGAAAAAGGTACTTCTGTCATCACAGTTGAAAGGAGTACAAGATGACAGAAGGTGTGAATAAAAACACGTATAAAACAATGAGACATGAATAAAGCTTACACTAGGAAAAGAAGGTGAAGGCATTAGAGGATAAATAGTACTACATGATGAAACATAAAGGACCTGTTATAGTAGAAGAAAAGAAGGGAGAGTGTGAATACTGAGTAAATCTTACTCTCAACAAAGGAAATAATAGACATATCCAAATAAGTTTGGGGATTTATCCTACCCTACAGGAAAGTAGGAGGGGGGAAAAGGGAAAAGAGTAAGGGGAAAGGAAGAAAGAGGAAAAGGAATATTGATGGAGGCAGCAATCAGAAGGAAAACACTGGTGAGGAGGGATAAGGGTGTAGAGAGAGATAAAAGTACAAACGGGAAGATAGGATTGAGAGAAATACAGAATTACTCAGAATTATACAGAATCAATCATAACTGTGAATGTGAATGCAATAAAGTCTGTGATAAGGTAGAAGCAGACAGCAGAGTAGATTAAAAATCAGAATCCTAAAATGTGTCATTTAGAAGAACTACATTTGAAGCAGAGAGATACACAGAGGGTAAAGATAAAAAGCTGGAGGAGAATGTATTACATTTCAACTGAAGTTAAAAAAAATGCAGAGGTAGAAATTCTGATCTAGACAAAGCAAGGACAGAAGGGTTAAGGAACTACATCCTCTACCTAGGCACATAGAACTTCCACATAAAACTATATAGGCAATGAAGTAACAACAATATTAAATATATATATATATATATATACATACATATATATATACATACTTATATGTATATATATATATGTATATATACCAAGTGGTGCAGCATACAAATACTTAGACAGAAAGTTAAATGAGTTACAGGATGGCATAGACAGCAAAGCTATATTAGTGGGGAGCTCAACCTCCCTAAGAATTTGAATACCACAAATTAAAAAAAATTAAGGTGATTAGAATCTTAGACAAGTTTGATATGGAAAATTGAATGGTGATAGAGAATAATATACTTTTTTCTCTGCAGTACATGGCACCTACATAAAAATTGACCATATATTAGGGCATTGAAAGAACCTAACAATCAAATGCAGAAAAGCATAAATTTTAGATGCATCTTTTTTAGATCACGATTCAATAAAAAATGTACATGTAATAAAATGTGTGGAAGAATAACCAAAATTAACTGGTAATTAAATACCCTAATTTTAAAGAATGAATGGATGAAATAATAAATCATTGAAATGATCAACAATTTTATCCAAGACATTGACAATGATGAGACATCTTACAAAAATTTGTGAGATGCAACCAAAGCATTCATAAGGGGAAATTTTATATTTTTAAATGTTTGCATGAATAAAATATAAGGAAAGCAATCAATGAATTGGGTGCACATATTAAAAAGCTAGAAAAAGAACAAATAAAAATCCCTAAATAAATATCACAGAAATTTGGAAAACCAAAGAGAAATTAGTAAAATTTAAAGTAAGAAAACTAGAACTAGTAAATAAAACTGAGGTGGTTTTATAAAAAGAAAAACAATACAATAGATAACCATTTGGTTGTTATGATTTAAATAAAAGAGAGAAGAATACCAAATTACCAGTATCAAAAATGAAAAAGAGTGAACTCACCACAAATGAGAAAGAAATTAAAACAATAATTTGTAACTATTTTGTCTAACTGTATTGCTTACAAATCTGACAATATAAGTGGAAAGAATGAATATTTGCAGAAATATAAACTATTCAGATTAACGGAAGAAATAAAATATTTACCTACCCCAATTTATGAAAAAAAAATTGAAGAAATAATCATCAATGAAGTCCCTAAGAAAAAATTTCCAGTGCCAGAAGAATTTACAAGTTAATTCCACCAAACATTTAAAGAACAATTAATTCCAGTTTTACATAAATATATTTGAAATAAAAACAGGCGAAGGGGCTCTGTCAAATTCCTTTTATGACACCAACATGATTCTGATACCTGAACTAAGAAGAGCCAAAGTAGATGAAGAAAATTATATACCAATTATTTTTGCAAGGCAATGGCAATGCCCAAGGTCGCACAGCTAGGCTTCTTACGAAGTGTCTGAGGCCTGATTTGAATTCAGTTACTCCTGACTCCAGAGCCAGTGCTCTATTCATTGCATCAACTAGCTGCATTTACACCAATATTCATAATGAATATGGATGAAAAATTTTAAAATAAAATATTAAAACAAAGATTAAGGCAAATTATCACTAGGATAATACACTATGATCCAGTAGGATTTGTACCAGGAATGCAGGGTTAGTTCAATATTGGAAAAACTATAAGCATAATTGACCATAACAATAACAAATCTAAAAATATCATGATTATTTAAATAGATGTTGAAAACTCTTTTTGTCAAAATGCAACATCCACTCCTATTAAAAACAATAGAGAGCATTTAAAAACAATAAACAGCATCAATTTAAAACTATCAATGAACATTATATATAATGGGGATAAGCTAAAAGAATTCCCAGTAAGGTCATATTTGAAACTAGGATGCCTATTATCTACACTATTATTCAATATTGTGTTAGAAATTGTCACTTTAGGATTAAGAGAAGAAAAAGAAATTCAAGAAATTAAAATAAGTAATCAAGAAACAAAACTCACTCCATGAAGATGATATGATGGTATACTTAGAAAATCCCAGAGAATCAATTAAAAAAGTATTTGAAACAATTAACAACTTTAGGGGCAGCTAGGTGGTGTAGTAGATAAAGCACCAGCCCTGGAGTCAGGAGTACCTGGGTTCAAATCCAGTCTTAGACACTTAATAATTACCTAGCTGTGTGGCCTTGGGCAAGTCACTTAACCCCCTTTGCCTTGCAAAAACCTAAACAAACAAACAAACAAAAATCCAACTTTAGCAAAGGAGCAGGATATAAAATAAACCCAGACGAATAATCAAAAGAGAAATTCCA
The DNA here is from genome assembly GCF_037893015.1 of Macrotis lagotis. Taxonomy (NCBI): domain Eukaryota; kingdom Metazoa; phylum Chordata; class Mammalia; order Peramelemorphia; family Peramelidae; genus Macrotis; species Macrotis lagotis. The sequence goes on from NC_133665.1 coordinate 74,101,009, forward strand.
TTTAAAGTATTTATGCAATATAAAAATAGGTTTTATTATAGATTTTATTTGTTTTACAATTTTTCCCCCAGTCTTACTTCCCTCCTTCCCACCCCCCCAAAAGGAAAGCAATCTGTCAGTCTTTACTTTGTTTCCATGTTGTGCATTGATGCAAATTGAGTGTGATGAGAGAGAAATCATATCCTTAAGGAAGAAACAAAAAGTGTAAGAGATAACAAGATCTGACAATAAGATATCTGTTTTTTTCTAAATTAAAGGGAATAGTCCTTGAACTTTGTTCGACTCCCTGCTCTTTATCTGGATACAGATGCTATTCTTCATTGCAGATAGCCCAAAATTGTCCCTGATTTTTGCACTTGATGGAATGAGCAAGTCCATCAAAGTTGAACATCACCCCCCATGTTGCTGTTAGGGTGTACAGTGTTTTTCTGGTTCTGCTCATCTCCCTCAGCATCAATTCATGCAAATCCCTCCAGGCTTCCCTGAATTCCCATCCTTCCTGGTTTCTAATAGAACAATAGTGTTGCATGAAATACATATACCACAGTTTGCTAAGTCATTCCCCAATTTCCTTGATTTCCAATTCTTTGCCACCACAAACAGGGCTGCTATGAATATTTTTGTACAAGTGAAGTTTTTACCCTTTTTCATCATCTCTTCAAGGTATAGACGCAGTAGTGGTATTGCTGGGTCAAAAGATATTCTCATTTTTGTTGCCCTTTGGGCGTAATTCCAAATTTCTCTCCAGAAAGGTTGGATGAGTTCACAGCTCCACCAAGAGTGTAATAGTGTCCCAGATTTCCCATAACCCTTCCAACAATGCTTGTTATCCTTTCTGGTCATATTGGACAATCTGAGAGGTATGAGGTGGTACTTCAGAGAAGCTTTAATTTGTATTCCTCTAACAATTAATGATTTAGAGCCATTTTTCATATGGCTATGGATTGCTTTGATCTACTTATCTGTAAATTGCCTTTGCATAACCTTTGACCATTTGTCAATTGGGGAATGGCTTTTTGTCTTAAAAATATGACTCAGTTCTCTGTATATTTTAGAAATGACTCCTTTGTCACAATCACCAGTTGTAAAGATTGTTTTCCAATTTCCTACATTTCTTTTGATCTTGGTTACAATGGTTTTATCTATTCAAAAGCTTTTTAATTTAATGTAATCGAAATCATCTAGGTTGTTTTTGGTGGTGTTCTCCATTTCTTCCTTAGTCATAAAACTGCTCTCCTTTCCATAGATCTGACAGGTAAACTAGTCCTTGATCTTTTAATTTGCTTATAGTATTTTTTTTATATCTAAATCCAAAGGGTGTGAGGTGTTGGTCTAATCTAAGTTTCTTCCATACTAATTTCTGATTTTCCCAGTGGTTTCTTTCAAAGAGAGAGTTTTTATCCCAATAGCTGAACTCTTTGGGTTTATCAAACAACAGATTACTATAATCATTTCCTGCTAATGCACCTAGTCTATTCCACTGGTACACCACTCTGTTTCTTAGCCAATACCAAACAGTTTTGATGACTGAGGCTTTATAATATAATTTTAGATCAGGTAGGGCTAAGCCCCCTTCTTTTGCACTTTATTTTCATTGAATTCCTAGAATTTCTTGACTTTTTATTTCTCCATATGAATTTACTTGCAACTTTTTCTAACTCATCAAAGTAATTTTTTGGAATTTTGATTGGTAGGGCACTAAACAGGTAGTTTAATTTTGGTAGAATAGTCATTTTTATTATATTATTTTATTATATTAGCTCTACTTATCCATGAGCAATTGAATCCGACCCACAAAACCCAGAAAGAAAAGCCAGGAGAAAGAACATCTACCTCAGGATTTGTCTCTGGCTGCGGCTTTGGCCAAATTTGGGCAAGCCCAGGTGTGTGAGCAGAAGAATCAGCCCAGCTGAGGAATGCCCTCAGGCCTGGGTGAAGCCCACCATTGATTGAAGGCAAAAGAATTCAATAGCTCCAACACCTTCCTTCTAGCAAAGGTAGAAGGCCCTAAACAAGGTCACAGACACTCCAGAGAAAGAAACCACCACCTCCTACTGGCCAGCCAGAGAAACTGCACTCAGTGAATAAAACCTTTAGCGATCCCAAGCTCCTGTGAACCAGCCCCTCCCCAACTCAGGTTTTAGCAAAATGAAGAAGGGTCAGCAGAAAGGTGGATCCAAAGAAAAATTCCTGGAAGGGAAAGACCTTAAATTCAGAGAGACCTGTATCCTTTGAGGAGAATACAATCTGGTCTCCAGCGCAGAAAGACTTCCTTGAAGAAATAAGCAAGGAGCTTAAAAATTTAGGACAGACAATTAACACCTTGCAACAAGAAAACAAAACCTTAGAAAGTACAATTTGACAAACACAAAAGTAGAATAAATCTCTCAGATCATCAATTGGACAACTACAAAATGAGAATAAATCCCTCAGATCCTCAAATGAGCAAATGCAAAAAGAAATTAACTCTCTCAAAACCTCAACTGGTCAAATGGAAAGCTCTTTCAAAACTAGTATTTACCAATTGGAAAAGGAGTTGCAAAAGGTTAATGAAGAAAACTCCTCCCCCCAAAAAAGAATTGGAGTCTACAGAAATTAATGACTCCATGAGACAGCAAGAGTCAGTTAAACAAAATCAGAAAATAGAAAAAATAGAAGCAAATGTAAAATACCTCATCAACAAAACCACTGACCTCGAGAATAGATTGAGGAGGGGCAACCTGAACATTATAGGACTTCCTGAAAACACTGAAGAGAAAAAAAGCCTGGACTTAATATTACAGGATCTAGTGATGGAAAACTGCCTTAATATCATGGAATCAGAGGGCAAAGTAGTTATTGAAAGAGTACATCAATCCCCACCAGTAAAAGATCCTAAAATGAAAACACCAAGGAATGTTGTGGCCAAACTCCAGAATTATCAGATAAAAGAGAAAATCCTGCAAGCAGCCAGAAACAAACAATGTAAATATCAAGGAGCCACAGTAAGGATCACATAGGACCTGGCTGCATCAACTTTAAGGGATCGAAGGGCCTGGAACGAGATATTTCGAAGAGCATGGGAGCTTGGAATGCAGCCAAGAATCTACTTTCCTGCAAAGCTGAGCCTTCTCTTCCAGGGAAAAAGATGGATATTTAACAAAATGGAAGAATTCCAAAAATTTCTGATGAAAACACCAGAGCTAAATAGAAAATTTGGACATCAAACAGGAGGTTCAAGAGACACATGAAAAGGTTAAAAAGGGGGGGGCAGTAAAAGGAAAAAAATGCAATCCAGTAAGTTGAAACTGGCTATATCCCAGCATGGATGAAAAAAAAAGATTCTCAGAAATCTTGAAAATTGTAACACTAACAGAGAGAATACACCTAGCCAGAAATGATGGACATTTATGACCTAACCATGAGACTGCTATCTAATGGGATGTAACTGGCTTTAACCCCACTTGGGAGAAAGACTATAATAACTCAGGAATTTTGACTCTATTCAACAGAATATACTGAACCAGAAGGGACAGACACTCAGAATTTTCTTTGACTTAGATAGAATGATCTAAAAAAACACTACCCTCTTTAAAAAGGGGGACAGGAAAGAGACGGGAGGAGGGAGGGGATTGAATGGGGTAAATCTCATTACACTACAAGGTACAAAAAAGCTATGGTAATAGTGGGGAAGAAGGGAGCAGAGGAGAAACACCTGAATCTTCTCATCACACTTGGCTTAAAGTCAAGCTACACATACACAGTTAACTGATAAAACATCTAACCTTTCAAGTATTAAAAGGTGAAAAGGGGAGGGGGGATGGAGAAAGGGAAGGGGAGTGGGGAAAAAAGGGGGGGAAATTACAAAAGGAAGGGAAGGGAAAAGGGAAAAAGGGAAAGGGGGAAAAGAAAGGGGAGGGTGTGATATAGTAGGGCAAACACACTGAAGGGAGTGGTATTCAGAAACAAAATATTGGGGAATATGGATAAAGGAGGTGGAAAGGGGGAAAAATACAAACAGAGGGAAGACAGCATGGAGGGCAATAAAGAATTAGTAATCATAACCTTGAATGTGAATGGGATGAACTCTCCCTTAAAACGCAAGTGAATAGCAGAGTGGATTAAAAACCATAATTCTACAATATGCTGCTTACAAGAAACTCATTTGAAGCAGAGAGATACATATAGAGTAAAGGTAAAAGGTTGGAGCAAAATATATTTTGCTTCAGCTGAAGTAAAAAAAGCAGGGGTAGCAATCATTATCTCAGACAAAGCAGAAGCAAAAATAGATTGCATTAAAAGAGATAAGGAAGGAAACTTTATCCTCCTAAAAGGTACCATAGACAATAAGTCATTTCAATATTGAATATATATGCACCCAGTGGGACAGCACCCAAATTCTTAGAGGAGAAGCTGAAAGAACTACAGGAAGACATAGACAGCAAAATCTACTAGTGGGAGATCTCAACCTCCCGCTCTCAGATCTAGATAAATCGAATCATAAAATAAGAAAGAAGTTAAGGAGGTAAATAGATTGCTAGAAAAATTAGATATGGTAGACTTATGGAGGAAACTGAATGGGGATAGAAAGGAATATACCTTTTTCTGTGCAGTACATGGAACTTATACAAAAATTGACCATCTACTAAGATGTAAAAACCTAATGATCAACTGCAGAAAGGCAGAAATAGTGAATACATCTTTCTCAGATCACGATGCAGTAAAAGTCATATGCAATACTGGGCCAAGGAGATATGGACCCAGAACAAATTGGAAACTGAATAACCTCATTTTAAAAAAATTAGTGGACCAAAAACAAATTATAGAAAGAATTAACCATTTTATCCTAGATAATGATAATAATGAAACAACATATCAAAACCTATGGGATTCATTCAAAGTGACTCTCAGGGTATATATTATAGCTCTAAATGCTTACATGGATAAATTGGAGAAAGTGGAAATTAATGAACTAAACATGCAACTAAAAAAATTAGAGAAAGAACAAATCAGAAATCCCCAATTAAGTACCAAATTAGAAATTCTAAAAATAAAAGAAGAAATTAATAAAATTGAAAGAAAAAATACTATTGAATTAATAAATAAAACCAAAAGTTGGTATTATGAAAAAACCAACAAAATTGATAAACCTCTGGTCAATTTGATTAAAAAAAAGAAAGAAAACCAAATTGCTAGTATCATAAATGAAAAAGGTGAACTTACCACCAATGAGGAGGAAATTAAAGTAATAATTCTAAAGTATTTTGCCCAAATCTATGCCAATAAATTTGATAATCTAAATGAAATGAATGAATACTTACCAAAATATAAGTTGCCCAGGTTAAATGAAGAAGAGATTAAATACCTAAACAACCCTATCTCAGAAAAAGAAATTCAACAAGCCATTATTGAACTCCCCCCCAAAAAAATCTCCAGGGCCTGATGGATTCACAAGTGAATTCTATCAAACATTTAAGGAACAATTGGTTCCAATCCTATATAAACTCTTTGGAAAAATAGGGAAAGATGGTACTCTGCCTAACTCTTTCTATGAAACCAATATGGTACTTTTACCTAAACCAGGAAGAGTTAAAACAGAGAAAGAAAATTATAGACCTATTTCCCTAATGAATATAGATGCAAAAATCCTAAATAAAATCTTAGCAAAATGATTACAACAAGTCATCACTAGGATAATACATTATGATCAAGTAGGATTTATTCCAGGAATGCAGGGTTGGTTCAATATTAGGAAAACTGTTAGTATACTCAATTATATCAACAACAAATCTATCAGAAATCAGATGATCATATCAATAGAAGCTGAAAAAGCTTTTGGCAAAATACAGCATGCATTCCTATTAAAAACACTAGAGAATGTAGGAATAAATGGACTGTTCCTTAAAATAATTAGCAGTATCTATTTGAACCATCAACAAGCATTATATTGAATGGGGAGAGGCTAGAGGTATTCCAAATAAGATCAGGGGTGAAACAAGGGTGCCCATTATCACCACTACTATTCAATATTGTATTAGAAATGTTAGCATCAGCTAGAGAAGAAAAAGAAATTGAAGGAATTAGAATTGGGAAGGAAGAGACAAAACTCTCACTCTTTGCAGATGACATGATGGTCTACCCAGAGAATCCCAAGAAATCATCCAAAAAACTACTGGAAACAATTAACAATTTTAGCAAAGTTGCAGGTTGCAACTTTTCTATGTATGTCTACAAAGAAATAGCAGGAAGAGCTAGAAAGAGAAATCCCATTCAAGGAAACCTCAGACAATATAAAATATTTGGGAGTCTATTTGCCAAGACAGACTCAGAATCTTTTTGAAAGTGTTTTATAAAACACTTCTCACACAAAATAAATCAGATTTAAATAACTGGGCAAATATCAACTGCTAATGGATAGGTAGAGCTAATATAATGAAAATGAAAAATTATTTTAATGAGTGAGAAAAAATTGTAAGCAAATTCATATGGAGAAATAAAAAGTCAAGAATTGCCAGGAGCTTAATGAAAAAAAAAGTGTAAAAGAAGGTGGCTTAGCCCTACCTGATCTAAAATTATATTATAAAGCATCAATCATCAAAACTGTTTGGTATTTGCTAAGAAATAGAGTGGCAGACCAGTGGAATAGACTACGTGTAAAAGCAGGAGATAATTATAGTGATCTGCTGTTTGATAAACCCAAACCAGCCATTGGAATAAAAACTCCTGCTTTGATAAAAATTGCTGGGATAATTGGAAATTAGTATGGAAGAAACTTAGATTAGACCAACACCTCCCACCCTTTACCAAAATAAGATCCAAATGGTTACAGGACATAGACATAAAAAACAATACTATAAGCAAATTAGAAGATAAAGGACTAGTCTACCTCTCAGATCTATGGAAAAGGAAGAGTTGGAGAACATCACCAAAAACCAACTAGATGATTTCGATTACATTAAATTAAAAAGCTTTTGCATAGATAAAACCAATGTAACTAAGATCAAAAGAAATGTAGTAAATTGGGAAACAATCTTTACAACTAATGATTCTGACAAAGGACTCATTTCTAAAATATACAGAGAACTGAGTCATATTTTTAAAACAAAAATCCATTCCCCAATTGACAAATGGTGAAAGGATATGCAAAGGCAATTTACAGATGAGGAGATCAAAGTAATCCATAGCCATATGAAAAAATGCTCTAAATCATTGATTATTAGAAAAATGCAAATTAAAGCTTCTCTGAAGTACCACCTCACACTTCTCAGATTGGCCAATATGACCAGGAAGGATAATGATCATTGTTGGAAGGGTTGTGGGAAATCTGGGACACTATTACACTGTTGGTGGAGCTGTGAACTCATCCAACCCTTCTGGAGAGCTATTTGGAACTATGCCCAAAGGGCAACAAAAATGTGCATACCCTTTGACCCAGCAATACCACTACTGGGTCTATACCCTGAAGAGATGAAGAAAAAGGATAAAAACATTACTTGCACAAAAATATTTATAGCAGCCCTGTTTATGGTGGCAAAGAATTGGAAATCAAGTAAATGTCCTTCAATTGGGAAATGGCTTAGCAAACTGTGGTATATGTATGTCATGGAACACTATTGGTCTATTAGAAAAAAGTAGGGACGGGATTTCAGGGAAGCCTGGAGGGATTTGCATGAATTGATGCTGAGTGAGATGAGCAGAACCAGAAAAACACTGTGCACCCTAACAGCTACATGGGAGTGATGTTCAGCCTTGAAGGACTTGTTCATTCCATCAGTGCAAAAATCAGGGACAATTTTGGGCTGTCTGCAAAGGAGAGTGCCATCTGTATCCAGATAAGGAGCTGTGGAGTTTGAATGAAGTGCAAGGACTATTCCCTTTAATTTAGAAAAAAACAGATTATCTTATTGTCTGATCTTGTTACCTCTTAGACTTCTCTTCTCTCCTTTAAGGATTTGATTTCTCTCTCACACACACACCCAATTTAGATCAAGGTACAACATGGAAACAAAGTAAAGACTGACAGAGTGATTTCTGTGAGGGGGGGAGGGAAGCAAGATTGGGAGGAAAATTGTAAAACTCAAATAATACCTTTAATAAAAATCAATTTAAAAAAAGGTTTTTGCATCTATATTCATTAGGGAGATAGGTCTATAATTTTCTTTCTCTGTTTTAATTCTTCCTGGTTTAGGTATCAGCACCATATTGGTTTCATAGAAAGAGTTAGGCAGAGTTCCATTTTTCCCTATTTTTCCAAAGCGTTTATATTGAATTTGAACCAATTGTTCCTTAAATGTTTGGTAGATTTCACTTGTGAATCCATAAGGCCCTGGAGATTTTTTCTTAGGGAGTTCAATAATTACTTATTGAATTTCTTTTTCTGAGATAGGGTTGTTTAGGTATTTAATCTCCTCTTCATTTAACCTGGGCAACTTATATTTTGGTAAATATTCATCCATTTCAATTAGATTATGAAATTTATTGGCATAGAGTTGGGCAAAATAATTTTGAATTATTACTTAAATTTCCTCCTCATTGGTGGTGAGTTCATCTTTTTCATTTATGATACTAGCAATTTGGTTTTCTTCTTTCTTTTTTTTAATCAAATTGACCAGAGGTTTATCCATGTTATTGTTTTTTTCATAAAATCAACTTTTGGTTTTATTTAATTCAATAGTTTTTTCCTTTGATTTCATTAATTTCTCCTTTAATTTTTAGGACTTCTAATTTGATATTTAATTGTGGATTTTTAATTTTTTCTCTCTTTAACTTTTTAGTTGCATATTTAGTTCATTGATTTTCTCTTTCTCTAATTTATTCATGTAAGCATTCAAAGGTATAATATATCCCCTGAGAGCTGCTTTGAGTGAATCCCATAGGTTTTGGTATGTTGTTTCATCATTGTCATTATCTAGGATAAAATGATTAATCTTTTTTTTTTTACTTTTATATTTAATTTAATATTTATTTATTCTCATTTGTACAAATGTTTTTTATACATTAATAAAATATTCTTGTTTAAGAGTAAACAAAATTCCCCCCAAAAAATATAGATTCACTTGAGCGATAAAGTAAAGGGGAGAGAAAAAAATTAAAATAAAAAAATAGTAATAATTGTAGTTATGGCCAGGTGGAGCAGTGGACAGAGCACCAGCCCTGGAGTCATGAGCACCTGAGCCCACATCCGGCCCTGTACACCCAACAATCACCCAGCTGTGTGACATGCAAGCCACCCCCAACCCCACTGCCCTGCAAAAACCAAAAACAGAAAAAAAAAAGACCCAAAATAAAATAAAATAGTAATAATAGTAGGGGTGGCTGGGTGGCGGACAGAGCATTGGCCCTTGAGCCAGGAGCACCCAGGTGCAAATCTGGCCTCAGATACCCAACAATCACCCTGCTATGCTGCCCCCAGGCAGGCCACCCAGCCCCATTTTCCTTGCACTCACCTAAAATAATAATAATAAAAAATGTGCTTGAGTCTTTGTTCCAACACCAACAACTCTGTTATGGGTGGATCACATTCTTTATGATAAGTCCATTGCAAAAGTTACTTCCATATTCTTCCACCTTTGCCATTGCTGATCACAATCCCTCTTTTCGTAGTTCTCCACTACCATGTACTATATTTTCTCTTTCCTTTCACTCTGACTTTGCTGTAGGGTAGCTGAGTGGAGCAGCAGACAGATCCCTGGCCCTGGGGACAAGAGGCCCTTAGCCCCCCATACCACCCCTTAGGCCCAGTGTTCACCTGGCCCTATGGTCCTGGACAGGCCTTCCAATCCCAGCCCCTTGCAAGAAATAAAACAGAAAATGTGTTATATCTGACCACTCTCCTCCATGGTCCATCCTCTCCTCCATCACTCACATCTCTCCCTTCCCCCTGTCCCCCCCCTTCTTACTCCAGATGCCTATAACCCATTGAGTATATATGCTGTTCACTCTCCTAGCCACCTCTGATGAGAACGAAGATTCCCTCATTTCTCCTTGCCTTTCCCCCTTCCATATCATTGCAATAGCTCATTGTAATAAAGAAAAATCTTATTTCTTGCCCTATTCCTGCTCTCCTTTTTCTTTTTCCCATTACATTTCCCTTTTTGCTATTGACTCCATTTTTACACCATATTTTATCTTCAAATTCAGCCTTCTCCTGTGCTTCAACTATAAAAGCTCCCTCTACCTGGTCCATTAACTGAGAAGGTTCGTATGAGTATTATCAGTGTCATTTTTCTATGCAGGAATACATGCAGTTCATCATCAAGTCTCTCATATTTTCCCCTTCTCCTCCAATCTCCATGCTTCATCTGAGTCCTGTATCTGAAGATCAAACCTTCTGTTCAGCTCTGGCCATTCTTCTTTTTTTTTTTTTTTTAGGTTTTTTTGCAAGGCAAATGGGGTCAAGTGGCTTGCCTAAGGTCACACAGCTAGGTAATTATTAAGTGTCTGAGACTGGATTTGAACCCAGGTACTCCTGACTCCAAGGCCAGTGCTTTATACACTATGCCACCTAGCCACCCAGCTTTGGCCATTCTAACAGGAACATTTGAAATTTCCCTGGTTCATTGAAAGTCCATCTTTTTCCTTGGAAGAGGACATTCAGTTTTGCTGGGTAGTTGATTCTCGGTTGCATTCTAAGCTCTTTTGCCTCCCAGTATATTATATTCCAAGCCCTATGTGCTTTTAATGTAGTTGCTGCTAAGTCCTGTGTGATCCTGACTGCAGCTCCATGGTATTTGAATTGTGCTCTTCTGGCTGCTTGTAATATTTTCTCTTTGACTTGGGAGTTCTGGAACTTAGCTATAATATTCCTGGGGGTTGTTTTTTTGGGATCTCTTTCTCAGGGGGATCGGTGGATTCTCTCCATTTCTATTTTTCCCTCTGCTTCTAGGACATCAGGGCAATTTTCCGGTAGTAATTCTTTGAAAATGATGTCAAGGCTCTTTCCTGATCATGACTTTAAGGTATTCCAATAATTTTTTTAAATTATCTTTCCTAAATCTGTTTTCCATATCAGTTGTTTTTTCAATGAGATGTTTCATATTTTCTTCTAATTTTTCATTTTTTTGGTTTTGAAGTTTTGAGTCCTCATTTCTCGGAAATTCATCCATCTCCCTGAGTTCTATTCTTTGTCTAAAGGATTTGTTTTCCTCAGAGAGTTTTCTTATCTCTTTTCCATCTGGCCAATTATGGCTTTTAAAGCATTCTTCTCAATAACTTTTTGAACTGTTTTATCCATTTACCCAAACTGTGTTTTAGCATGCTATTTTCTTCAGTATTTTTTTGGATTTCCTTGACTAAGCTGCTAACTTCATTTTCATGTTTTTCCTGCATCTCTCTCATTTCTTTCCCCAATTTTTTCTTCTAACTCCCTCATTTTATTTTCAAAGTCTTTTTTGAGCTCTTTCATAGCCTGAGCCCAATTTCTGTTTTTTCTTGGAGTCTTTAGATGCAGGAGCTTGTGCTTCCTCATCTTCAGACTGAGTGTTTTTATCCTTCTTGGGCTCATAGGCAAAATATTTCTCAATGGTGTTCCTCTTTTTTTCTCTGCTTGCTTATTTTCCCCAGCCTAAGCCTGTTTTTGGGGTGCTTCCTGAGCTTTTGGGAACACTCCCACAAAGATCTCAGTGTATGAGGCTCTGTCCTCCCTCCTGGTCTGTGAATGACCATAAGTGCTCTGTTCTGCCATGGGGCTGAGGTGGGGGGGCCTTGCTGTTCTATGGGGGGGGGGCCTAGACTGCGATCAGCATCTGTATGTGGTCAGAACTCTAGAGGCCTGTTCCAGGGGCAGAGCTCTGCAGTCTCTGTCTCTTCACTCCCTTCCCTAGGTTCAATGGGCTTGTGCCCTGGGCACTCCTGGTAACCAGCTCTGCCTGCTTGTTTCCTGGATCTGGGCTGCCGTGGCCAAGCTGCTAGCTGTGTGCCCTGAGGGCTGGGCTTCATGTGACCCCTCTGGCAGAGGTCCCCCCACTGTTCCCCCAGTTTGTGCCCAGTATTCCCTGGGGCATAGATCAAGAAACTCCTCAGCTGCTGTGAGCCCTGGCTCCCAGTGCCCTGGGGCTGCCTCTGGGAGGCTGAAGTTCTTTCACTCTGGTGGGCCACCCCTCTGGTGGGCCGCCACTCCAACCCTGGAGAGCAGATCCTTTCTGCTCTTTTCTAGGTTACCTTGAGTAGGAGAACTGCCTCACTGGGTCCATCTGTGGGTTCTTTCTCTCGAAAATTTAGTTAGAGTCGTTAGTTTCGAAGATTTATGAGAGAGCTCCTAAGACATGATCTGTTCTTGTCACCATCTTGGCTCCACCTCCCATTAATTCTTTCTATAATTAGCTTTTTGGTCCACTCATTCTTTAAAATGAGGTTATTTAGTTTCTGATTGGTTCTGGGTCTATATCTCCTTGGCTCAATATTGCATATGATTTTTATTACATTGTGATCTGAGAAAGATGTATTTACTATTTCTACCTTTCTGCAGTTGATCATTAGGTTTTTATGTCTTAATACATGGTCAATTTTTGTGTAAGTTCCAGGTATTGCAGAGAAAAAGGTATATTCCTTTTTTATCCTCATTCAGTTTCCTCCATAAGTCTACTATATCTAGTTTTTCTAACAATCTATTTACCTCCTTAACTTCTTTCTTGTTTATTTTATGATTCGATTTATCTAGATCTGAGAGCGGGAGGTTGAGATCTCCCACTAGTAGAGTTTTGCTGTCTATGTCTTCCTGTAGTTCTTTCAGCTTCTCCTCTAAGAATTTGGGTGCTGTCCCACTGGGTGCATATATATTCAATATTGAAATGACTTATTGTCTATGGTACCTTTTAGGAGGATAAAGTTTCCTTCCTTATCTCTTTTAATGCTATCTATTTTTGCTTCTGCTTTGTCTGAGATAAGGATTGCTACCCCTGCTTTTTTTACTTCAGCTGAAGCAAAATATATTTTGCTCCAACCTTTTACCTTTACTCTATATGTATCTCTCTGCTTCAAATGAGTTTCTTGTAAGCAGCATATTGTAGAATTATGGTTTTTAATCCACTCTGCTATTCACTTGCATTTTAAGAGAGAGTTCATCCCATTCACATTCAAAGTTATGATTACTAATTCTTTACTGCCCTCCATGCTATCTTCCCTCTGTTTGTATTTTCCCCCATTCTTCCCACCCTTATCCATATTCCCCAGTATGTTGTTTCTGAATAACATCCCCTTCAGTGTGTTTGCCCTCCTGTATCACCCCCTCCCCTTTCTTCACCCTTTCTCTTTTTCCCTTTTCCCTTCCCTTCCTTTTGCTAGTTCCCATTCTCCTCCTTCCCCTCCCCTTCTTTCTCCCCCCTTCCCTTTACCCCTTTTAATACTTGAAAGGTTAGATGGTTTTTAAGTTAACTGAGTAGGTATGTAAGTTGACTTTAAGCCAAGTCTGATGAGAAGAAGATTAAGGTGTTTCTCATCTCCTCCTTTCTTCCCTCTATTACCATAGGTATTTTGGTACCTCTTAGTGTAATGAGATTTACCCTATTCAAAAAATATTTTTGAATCTTCCTTCTAAGTCAAATCCAAAAACTGTAACAAAACAATTGCAAATAACTTTTCAGACAAATAAATTCAGACATAAACAATTGAAAAATGTCAATTTCTCATGTTTAGGCCAACCTAATATAGCAAAAATGACAATTCTACCTAAATTACTTATTTAATGCTATAATTATCAAACGAGTATTTGCAAGGCTAGGAAACAGCAGCAACAAATCTGCAGGAACAAAATATCAAAAATATCAAGGGAATTAATGGGAAAAATACAATGGAAACTGAAGTAGCCATTCCAGTTCTATATCTATATCTATAGCTATCTCTATATGATTTATATTACAGAAGCAACAGTGGAATAGTTTAGGTACAAAAAAAAGTAGTAAATGATTATAATAATCTACTGTTTGATTAATCCAAAGACTTCTGGAATAAGAATTCACTATGCAACAAAAACTTCTAGGAAATCTGGAAAATGTTTCTTTTTGTTTTGATTTTTGAAAGGCAATGAGGGATAAGTGACTTGACCAATGTTGCATAGCTAGAGAATTAAGTGTCTGAGGCCACATTTTAACTCAGATCCTCCTGACTTCAGGCTGGAGCTCTATCCACTGCACCACCTAGCTGCACTAGAAATCTGGAAAATCTTATGGCAAAAACTAGACACAGGCCAACATCTCACACCGTATCACAAGATTAATGGGTACAAGATTTAAACTTAAAGCATGGTATCATGTCAATTATGAATACAAGGAATAGTTTATATGTCAGATCTATGGAACAGGGAGAAACTTATGACCACAGAAGAGATGGAGAACAATATAAATTGCATAATGATAATTATGACTATATCAAATTAAAAGGTTTTATACAAAGTCAATGCAACAAAGATTAGAAAGAATGCAGAAAGCTGGGATCAGTTTTCACAGTTAGTGTTTCTGATGAAGAACTCATTTCTAAAATATGTAGAGAACTGAGCCAAATATATAAGAATACAATTCATTTTCCAATTGATATATGGTCAAAGAATATGAACAATCAGTTTTCAGATAAAGAAATTGAAGTGAGTTAAAATATTATGAAAAATTTCTTTAAATAATTATTGATTAGAGGAGTACAAATTAAAACAATTTCAGTACCATATCATTCCTATCAGATTGACTAAAATAATAAAAAATTAAAATGATCAATATTGCAGAGGATGTTGGAAAACCCAGACACTACTGCACTATTGGAGGAGTTGTGATCTGGTCTAATCATTATGTACCTTTTTTTTAGGCTTTTGCAAGGCAAATGGGGTCAAGTGTCTTGCCCAAGGCCACACAGCTGGGTAATTATTAAGTGTCTGAGACCGGATTTGAACCCAGGTACTCCTGACTCCAAGGCCAGTGCTTTATCCACTATGCCACCTAGCCGCCCCTGGTCTAATCATTCTGGAGAGAAATTTTGAACTACACCCAAAGGTTGTTCATTCAAGTGACCCTACTAGTTCTGTATTCCAAAAATATTATAAAAACAAGAAAAGACTCACCATTTACAGAAATATTTGAACTGGTTCTTTTTGAAGTAGTAAAGAATTGAAAAATTGAGGGTACATCCATCAACTGAGGAATTGCTAGATAAGTTATGATATTCAAATGTGATAGAGTATTATTGTTCTATAAGATATCATGAGTGACCAAACTTTAGAAAAGCCTAGACAGACCTGCATGAATTGATGTTGAGTGAAGTAAGCAGAACTGGGAGAACATGATACACATTAACAGCAATATTGTGAGAAGATCAACTGTGAGAGGTACAGCTCCTCTCAGGATTTCAGTGATCAAAGACAATCCTGAGAGACATATTATGGAAAATGCCATTCATATCCTGAGGGGGAAAAAAAGAAAACTATAGATTCTGAATGTAGAACAAAGCATACTACATCCACTTTTTTTAAAAAAATATTTTAAATATTTTTCTTTCTTTCTTTATCATGATTTTTTTCCCCTTTATCTCTAACTTCTCCTTCACAGCATGACTAATATAGAAATAGGTTAAAAACAATTGTGCATGTACAACCTATACAAGATTGTTCACTGCTTTGGGGAGGGGGAAAGTTAGTAAGGGTAGTAGAAAAATGTAACTCAAAAGTTTGCAAAAGGATGAATGCTGAAAACTACATTTGCACATGCTTGGAAAAAAAGAAAATAAATTTAAAAGAAAAAAATAGATTTCATTGGGCTACAGTTGTATCTGATTCTGCTGTTCTCTTACCACTGCCAGTAAATAGGGATAGTTCTATTGGGATGTTGGGTCTTCACTGGCCCCAAGGCAAACAGTCATTTCATACTTGATAAAAGTACTCCAGGGGACCTCTAAAGTATTATACAACTTGAAATTTAGGATCATTTAAACTAGTTGTTCTTAAATTGGTTCTTATAAATTTTAGGGGTTCCATTAAATGGATGGGGAAGATATAGATGGGGAAAATTACTTTGTTAAATTCATTTACCTTTGCTATGCTTTATAATCATGTATTTTTTTATGAATTTAGAAACTTTTTTTTCTGAGAAGGGATTTCACCAGATTATAAATGAATTCACAATGCAAAAATGTTAAAAACTGCTGATTTAAGGACACATCCTTAGAGGTCTACCAATATCTCTTATTGGTAGATATTTTTTGGATTGTATATTCCAAAATCAAACAAAAAAAGAAAAAAGAAAACTAACATATAATAATTGAAACAAATATCTATTCTTTTTTCCCCACATAGGGACTGCATACCCTTTCCTATCAATACAAATCTTAACCTTTTGTTAAGGCAGCTAGGTGGTACAGTGGATAGAGCTCTGGGCTTGAATTCAGGAAGACTTTTCTTCCTGACTTTAAATCTGACCTCAGAAACCTACTAAGTAACCTTGGTCAAATCACTAAATCTCCATTTGCCTAAGCCACCAGAGAATGAGATGGCAAACTAATTTACTATCTTTGCCAAGAAACCCCCAATAGGGTCATGGAGAAATGGACAGGGTTGACCAATTACAGTTCCAACCTTTTTTTTTTTAAGTCTAATTTAGAAATATTTATGAAGCAACCCCAGATAGTAGCCTATAATGACCTTTTTCTTACATTGGATTTTATATTGTGATCCTTCCAGTTATTCATTTCCTGTCATCCCAATAAACCTGAGACAGTACATTGATTGGCCCACTGGGTAGAAGGAATAACTCAAAGCATGTAAAGGTTTTTGGTAAGATTCTTTCCTGGGCAGCATAGCTGGTATGAGAATCTGCCATAAATGAGTATTTACATTGGAAATATAAAGAGTATATGTTGTAGGATAGGTAATTGGGGAAAGTGGCCTCTTTGTACTGAGGAGTAAAAAATTGGAATGGTTACAAGATTTTGGGGAAATTATCCAATACTGTAGTGAAGGTTAGGGTAATTAATATAAGCAGGGTAGAAAATTCTATTGGCTTGGAGGCGTGTATATCTTAGTATTCTCCCCTTTTGTCAATGCTAGAGCCATGAGAGTATTTGTGCTGGTCCAGATTTTTTATCTTGAGCTGCTTCAGTAGTAACATTTATCATTTACCTGGGGGCAAAGTCAAAAAATATTAAATTTATCTCTCAGTCAATAAACAACATAGACTAGTGTACTAAGATATAGATGGGGAAATAACTTTGTTAAATTCATTTACCTTTGCTATGCTTTATAATCATATGTATTTTTTATGAATTTAGAAATATTTTTTTTCTGAGAAGGGATTCATAGATTTCACCAGATTGTAAAGGAAATCACAATGCAAAAAAATGTTAAAAACTGCTTATTTAAGGGCACATCCTTAAAATTAAGTCCCTAAGTCTTAGCTCACAAACTACCAGCTTAGGATTTAAATACCAATTCATTTTTTTAAATATATAACAGTAATTTTTTGTTTGTTTTTAGGGTTTTTTTTTGCAAGGCAATGAAGTTAAGTGACTTGCTTAGGTCACACATCTAGGTAATTAGAAAGTTTCTGAGGCAGGATATGAACTTAGGTCCTCCTGAATCCAGGGCCAACTGTGCCACCTAGTTGCCCCTCTATCAATCATTCTTTTTGCTAGGCAATGGAGTTAAGTGACTTGCTCAAGGTCACACAGCTAGGTAATTATTAAGTGTCTGAGGCCTCATTTGAACTCAGGTCCTCCCGACTCTAGTGCCAGTGCTCTATCCACTGTGCCACCTAGCTGTCCCTTCTACCAATCATTTTTATAAGGTTTTGAATTTTACAACTTACCCCTTCCTCTCTTCCCCTTCCCTCCAAAAATACCAATTCTTAAAGAAGACCTTTTTTTCGTTGCCTTCTTCAAAAACTTATCATTTCAACCATATTGGGAACTATCCTTTTGTAAACTCCTTCACCAGATCAAATTCTTAAGGTGCTGGCAATTTTTTATTTTTGAGATTTGCCTGGTCCATTGAGATATTAAGTAACTTAACAGGTGAAAGGGTTCCTTGTGATGAGTATGGGATTTGAATCTAGGTCACCTTGACTCTGAGGTCAGCTCTTTCTCAATTATGAGTGGATGCCTCTTGACACTGCTCTATAAAACAAGATACTCTCTGGATATTTGCTCCTTAATGTTTTTTTTCCTAGTCACAAGTACATATTTAATGTCTATTTATTGAAACAGTGAGTAAAATACATAAATGGAAAAGAAAAAAATGTGTTAGCATTATGTAATCACAATAAATTACATTTTGATTGTGTTTCCATAACAACAGGGTTACCAAGGGAAATGGCAGAGTCTACTTAGGTCAGACACTAGGAAAGATCATTTCAAGAATTCACTAGGGCTATAAAATCATATTGTTCAGTATTTAAATATTACCCGATGATCCTTGGAAAGCTATAAAAGCTTTCTTCTTGCCTCATAGTCTCATCTTGATAGGAGGGAGGGCAGAGTTGCAAAGCAGACAGCTTATACATTTGGTTGCCACTTCTACAGTACTGAAAAATTAAGCAATCTCTGTCACATTCAGTCAAACTTAGGAAATGAAACAACTGTCTGGATTCCATTAAACTGAATTGTATTTTTCTACATTTCATCTTCCATTACTTTTGATTACTAAGATATAATACTAAAATCTATTCTCCATTCAATGGACACATGTAAGACCCATTAACCATAATGGAATCTATATGAACACTGAGATAAGGGAAATCCATGAAAGTGTAAATAGTTTTTTTTTTCCTTTTTTAATCAAACTCTGCCTTCTATGCAATTTCTTGTTTTTGACATTGTATTCTCCTACAATGAATGGGAATGTGATGTGATACAAAAGTAGATGGGACACATACTGAGGAAATCAGACACAGAGAGTGGATGGAGTGGCTTAATCTCCTTCTCTGGCATACATATCAACTGAATGGTTAGCAACAAAAGAGAATCCATTGTCAAGAAATGGAGTGTGGGATGACATGCAGGTAGTATATTATGAAGCATTTAACATGGAGACAAATGATAAAAGAACAGCTCAAGAATGACAAAACTGTTATCAACTGAAAACTAGGAAGTTTGGTATATAAAAAAGGATGTTTTCAATTTCATTACTTACAAGAAGTAGTTTCTAAGCAGTTAAAACTAATTAGAAACCTGTCTGGAGTTAACTATCAGCTTTAAAGATCAAAAAGGAGCTTGAGTCATAGAGAAGTATATTTTTTGAAGGGATGTATCTGTGTGTGTGTGTGTGTGTGTGTGTGTGTGTGTTTAGGCGTAAATGGAGGAGCTGAATGTGAAGTTTGAAAAAATACTATTCCCAAAATATGGGTTCTAGGTGCTAAAGATTTACAATCCCAGCCTTTCCAACCTCTTTTGCTGGTGAATAAATATGAATGCCACTGAATATCATCTCAGAATTGCTTTAAATGTATTTGTTCAAATATGTTTGTCTGAAACTGCATTTGATCAAATTTGACTAAAGATCAGTTATTCCATTGTGTAAGTAGGAAGACCGTACTCCACATATTTTAGGAAGGGTCCAACACCCCATTTTTATTGGAGTCATTTTTTTTTGAGACATTGAACTATCTATTCAACACTTAGCTGCAACAATTAGAGAAAACAATGGAATAAGTAAACTTGTTTGCAGGATGACTATACTATTTTTTTTTCAGCCAGGATAATAAATGTTCAGGTGATATAAACAATCAACTAAGTCTTATTTTAGAGAAACAGAATCCCCAAAAATGAGCTATTGAAGAATTTGATCTTTTTTGGATAATTTCTTTTATTCTAAATTGTGGCAGAACCCTTTAGATACACAGTAGAGGTCTGGCAATGATTTATAACAAGGGAAAGAAGGAAATTGGATATTAATCTTGATTCATGATGAACATCTGATCAAATCCTCTATTTGTTGAATATAAAGAGTTTGAAGGTAGGGACCCTAAAGGTATTTGATTCTTTAGTTTTATATAGTGAAATAGATTTGAACTGTGTTTAACAAGCCAGATTGTATTTAAATTGTTTTAGGGGGAAAAAAAAACCTGCTTTGATCTCTTTATTACTTGTAACTTAATGTGTTGAGAAATAAAATATTTTATGAATATAATCTTCAATACTGAAAGCTGAGTTTCCATGATATAAAATACAGCATTTATTCACATGAATTTAAGCCTGGAGGCATAGTGTTTATACTGAGATCTGATTTACTTTTAAAAGGAAAGCTTCTTTTTGTGAAAATGAGAGCATAGAATTAATAAGCTACTTATTTTTGTGTGTTCTAGGTTTTATTTCTTGTTTTGATTGTTGATTAAATAAGTGCCTAAACTCAAGTAAGCATCACTTCTAACTGTGAGAGTAACTACCATTCAGAATTGCCCCTTGATCACTACTTTCACAAATTGGCACCATTATGATCCTAATGTCACTGGTTTCTCACAAAAAGACGTACTTACGCAACATCCTTTTTTAGGTACTAAGTCTGTGAGAAAAAATAACAGGGAATGAGTCAAGGGAATTAACTTACTACTTGGGGAATCAACTTAGTATTTGTCTGTTTAAATGTATTTCACCATCTTTCTTATCACATACCTGGAGCAAAGTTGTAAAGAAATGTACTAATTCTTGCTTTTGACAAATACCTGGCATGAACATTTACATTTAGGTTATTTTGAGGAATGATGGGAGGGTAAAGGTGGGATTTGGTCTATATTTTTGATTTCTTCTATTTAGGGAACTCTAAGAGGGAAAGCAACTCCCAACAATTTGTAGGATGATTTAGTTAGAGTTTATAATCTTAGTTTCCCTGGGAGGGGAATGAGAAGTTTAGTGATGTATAGGATAGTTCAGTCAGACTTTGAATTTAAATCTTCTTGATTCTGATTCTAAGGCTTACCCTCTATCTTCTATACAGGTTGCCTGTTCTATAAGAGCTTAATAAATGCTTATTGAGTTGAATTGAATTATGTTGAATTGAAGGTCCTATACCCAAGGCCACTATCAAGAATGAGAAGGGGGGAAAATACTACCTCTGAAATCTCCATCCCCATGCTCTGATTCTGTAGACCTCTAGCAGTAATATGTAACCTCCCAAACTTGGTTGTGGTTGTTCAGTCTTCATGACTACACTTAGGGTCTTCTTTTCACTTTCTTCATCAGCTCCATTTACAGATGAAGAAACTAAGGCAAATTTTCTGGGTAGAATTTGAATTCAAGGAGATGAGTCTTCCTGACTCCAGACCCCACACCCTATCTACTGTGCTACCTAGCTTAGACTTGGTCCTAGCTGAACAATTTCTTGTAAATGTTTTCTCTTCTACAATCTAATCCACTTAAGTCTACAAGCATTTAAGTGTTCTCCACTTGGGTGTAGGTGTCCATATGTTTGCTGTTTGTACATACTGCAATCAATTATTTCCTTTTTCACAAAAAAACAAAATATTGGATTTTTTGGGGGGGGCAATCCAACTGGCTGCACTGGATAATAGTATGCATTCTACATTTCTTTGTTCCTTTTAAGATAAAACAAGTGATAGAGGTGACAGACAAACATCAGAATTCCAAGGTAAGAAAAAATAATGAAAGGGAATAACCATTTTGAGTGAATATCTCTGTCTATGATATAGGCAAATTGAAGACTGATTCCTCTCAGTAATACCCTTCAGCTTGTCCAGGGATTTCTTGCAAAGATATTTTTGACAGTACTGGAAAAGCAGGATCTGTCCGTCTTTCTTTAAGTTCTAAGACAATATATTGTAAATTCTACAGACCCACTAGTATTCATGTAATTTTTTGGACCTGCAGAATTCTCTTTTCTGAAGTTATTCTTTGTTCGTGCTTGCAGGATCTGTAAACTCCAGTAATTATTTTGCCCCCAACCTCTTCATCTTTTACTTCCCACATATACAATATGCTCAGGAAATGTGCTTGTCAGATTCAGATAGATATATCAGGTAGGTCTTGGCTTTCCATTCTTTTGAACATAAATTCCATTAAAACTGTTTCCGAGGTAGACCAATGCTATGTCAGCATTGACTGGGCTTAATGAGTGATAGATCTTGCTTCCCTTTTGGAGATTAAGGGTTTTATGTGTGCATAATAAATAATTCTCTGTAAAAGACTTAGCTATTAAAATAATGATCTGCATAAAAAGCATAATAAATCATTGATACAAGGATATGCCCTGCTAATTATCTGAATTCTCATCTATTTATTGAAGCTACATGAACAGCACAACCTGTTCTTTGAATGCCTCAACTTTAGGGAAGATGCTACAAGGAAAGAAAGGTCATTTAATGACATAAAATAGCTTTTAAGACCCTATGCTCTTAAAGAGTCCTTCAAAGATCCCACTAAGATTAGATGACTGTGTTCCTATCTACAAATCTATCTGGAATTTGATTTCCCAAATCTTTACAAATAGAGACTGGGAGTGATTGTTCTAGAGTGGGCCTCAGGTCTCAGCTAGTAGGAATTTCTGCATCAGTCTTATAAAAATACAGTTACTTCTACATCTGAGACATATGGTCAAATGATTATTCACAATATCTGACCAAAATCCAGAAGACCCTTAAAAAATTTAAAAAAAAGAAAAGAACAGTAATTCAGGCCTAAAAATCTGCATTTTCTCTAAGGCTTTACCTAAAAAATTTCGTGAATCATCACTGTTTATTAATGGAGCCAAATAAAGTGCCCTGTGAAATAGAAATGTGGATGATGATGATGATGATGATGATGATGATAACAAGGACAGTATAGTTTCTCCATCATTGTCTCAGGATACAACTTCCTTCTGAGGTAATAAAGTGTTGGGTATGTTTCTTATATTTATAAGTTGAAGCTTTTTGTTTGTTTTATTTTATTTTGGTGGAAGAAGTTAAGAAAGCTTTTCAATACCTTCCTATATAGTTCCTATTAATAGGATTAATGGGTAGAACCATACTTTAGGACTTCCCTATTAAAATACTTTTTAAAATAATTTTCTTTATTTATTATGGACTTAATCATCAACATATATTTCAATACAAAAGGAATATGAAAGATTATTCTGAGAAATTGAACTTTTATGTTTAATTTGATGTTTAAGAAATATGACAAATACATACAATATATCAAAGTAGCAATAAATCAATTTTTTAATTGCCCCTTGTGTATTTTTCTTGTTTGTCTTCTTCAGTGAACTTTGGGAATTGTTTTATTGAGACTCTTTTTGTTGTTTCATCTATTGATTCCCACCTAACCTATCAACCTTCATACCTCTTGAGGGAAGTTCAACCCTTATATCAAATAAATACTGTCTAACAAAACAAATCAATAAATTAACCATGTCTGAATCCCTACTACATTCTAGACTCCCACTGCATCATATGTCTATTAAGAGTTTACAACTTAAAGGGGATGCAAGCAGATGGTCCCAAGTGCCTATATCCCTAGCCCATATGGCATGATAGCTTCACTTTCATCATGCAGATAAAGAAATGATACTTTTTTTGGGAGGGGAGTATTATATTCTATTTCATGTGCTTATCCAATTTCTAATCAAAGGTTTATCTAGCATATTATTGAAAATGATGTAACCAAATTCTACTTCTACCACTGAATTTACTCTTGAAATACTTGTTTGTCTATAAACTGTGACCTTGAAAATAGGTTATCCTTATTCCAAAGCTTAATTTTTCAGACAGTCATCTATATAAAAACAGTAAAATTTGTCTTTTGTTAATGTCTCTATAAGACTTCCTTTGGAGTTTTCTTGAAAAAGTTACTGGAGTGCTTTGCCATTTCTTTTTCCAGCTCATTTTACAAATGAGATACTGAAGCAAACAGGTTTAAGGACCTTGTCCAGAGTTACACAACTAGTAAGTCTCTGAGGCATTTGAACTCATGAAAAGGAGTCTTCCTTGTTCCTAGGTTAGTAGTGATTAATATTCACTGTGCCACCACGCTGCCCTCAATGACTCCATTGGCCATACTACATTTGAATAGGGACTGATTGTGTGTGGAGGATTCTCTGTTTTAAAGTCAATTGAATATCTGGATTATGAATGAATAATTCTTTTTACTTAAAATTCTTCATATAAAATAAATATTTTTAGAAACTAACTATAAATCAATTCTGTTTTCTACAAAATCCTATTTTTTAGAGCTATGTAAAGCATTTTCTTAAAAAGTCTATTTAATGGAATTTATGTGGAAATATTTTCTTCTATGGCTGGTAAGTAAAAACATAACATAAATAATTTTCTTTAAGGACAGGATCCTAACTAACATTGGGTGGGAAAGGGAGAAGGGAGTAGCTCATTACTTCTTTATGTTAACTGCTATCTACCTTCCTTGCTTAGTCTGATGTTCTTCCAGAATGAGTCATAATAACTTATGATAACTTATAATTTCCACTGTCAGGGCTTTGTCATTATGGTTTCTTTCTCCAGGGTCCCCATTCCATCCCAGATTCCAATGGATTCAGTACTTAGTTTGCTCTTAGTGAAATGATCTTCTCCCTTTTGATATGAATGAACATGCATCTGATGTTACTGTCATTTTAATTCCTTCCCTAACTCCATTCCTTCCTAATGAATTTACCCCAGGCACAGTTTTACCTAGTTAAGCTCTAATGGCTACATGCATTATTCTATTAAATATTTGCATTAAGTTTTTTAAAAGCCATTTTAAAATATAAAAGCTCCTGCTATCCATTTTTAATGAAACTGAGATGTTTTACTTTGATGTTTAACTCGGAAACTACACTTTTAAATTATGACTACAAGCATGTAAGTAGCAATAGGACTTTTGGAGGCCATAAATTAATCATCTTCCTATGAAACCAAACAGCTATAAAAGTGCCATGATTAAAAGTGATAATGACATTTTAGCAACTTCATTCACTAGACTCATTCTTCAAATAATTCATTCTGCATATACTAATGGAAATGTCATGAGGAATGTTGTCTCACATTCTAGCAAAACATGAGATTGAAAGTCTTATCATATAGAAAGTAACCTAAACTAATACTGAAAAATCATATGCTTAATAAAAATGAAATGAATAGAAAATAAAAGCATAAGCTAAAACCATTCAACACTCTGAGGTTTGTTTAAACTATGGCATGAAAGTCAACAGCCATGCATTAAATGGTGTTTGAAAGGAAAAAAAAGATAAATGAAATGTAGGAAAATAATTGCTCTTAGCAGCTGCATCATGTTGGACCACCACACATGTACTTGTGCTTCTCACAAAAATATTTTCTTTGGTTCAGAGGCAGCCTTGCAAATAGCACCACCCAGCTGTTATCGTGAATAGTTTAAACATGGTAAGTAAAGCTAAAACAGTACAATTTCACACAGCCATACTGTGAATGAGACATTTTCTTCCATGTTCTCTTTGTAAATTTCACATTAAAATTTTAAACAGTTTAAATATTTAGTACATTGAATGCATTTAGTGTGATTCATGAATTCCAAAAGACTAGTTCTGTTAACACAAATGAATAGCATTTTATAAGTGAAATTAACTACAGGAAAAGATATTTATAAATTTATATTGGAACTGGAGCTTTACTATTGAAAAAGAAGCCTTGGTGGTACATAATAATAATTAGTATTTCTAGAGGGTTGTGTGAGTTCATTTCTATAAAGTCCTTATTTGAAAGCATATACCTCTTAATTTGGATTAATTAATTTTTTTCCTAAACTTTAAGTAAGTTTTGCAACATTTGATATGTTTTCTCTTTCTTTGAATGTGCAGATCTGTCAGTTTTTTAAATCATAACTTTAAATTCTGAACCTCTTTATAAAGGAAGTCCCTAGATTCTTTTTGACATTGTAAGCAGCTTTCCTGTATTTCTGTCACATTAAGTACTGTACATATGCCATGAACATTTCTTCCATACAACCTGCTCAAGGAAAAAAAATGGAAACTTCTCGAAAGCTTTTCAGGAATCACAAGGGAATCTATTGATTGGTATTTAGAACCACTAAGAGACTTACAAAGTCACTTCGTTTTTTTCTGTTACTAGATGTGAAGAGATTGAACATCTTAACATTTTGTCTTTGTTTTTTTTAATATTTTGTTATCTTTTTTTGCTTTTAAGTTATCAAAATTTCTCCCAATATCCCTCCCCTTCATCCTGCATAATCAATAATATTTTAGATAAAAAGAAAAAAAATCAGCGAGTTGATAATTTTTTTCATGAAAATTATGCAGTAACCTATACTCAGGAACCACTCATCTCTGCAAAAGAGTGGGGTAAGATTATCTTCTGTTACACCCACTTGGATGATGTATTATAATGATTGTTCTTTTCAGTTAAGAGTTTTGTTGTTATCTTATATAAGTATATTCAAAAGAGAGTGTCTACAATAATTTAAACTTTTTTTCCTATCAAACTTTATGGACTTCCTGAAATCTCTCCATGGATCCTAGGTTAAGAATACTTTTCCTCATAAAAGGAAAAACATCTACAAGCAACTTCTTCATCATTTCCTTTATCAGTTTATATGTCTGTTTGTGTTTTCTTGTCTGATCATACTAATCATTTTCATACTAGAGTAATATTCTATTACAATAAAATAACACAATTTGTTTAGTCACTTTACCCATCAATAGACAATTATTTTCTTTTAAGTTCTTTCCTATTATTAAGAGATCTTTAAATATATTGGTATACATGACTATATTCTTCTTATCAATAACTTCCTCAGTGTATGTGCCTAATAATAGAACCTTTGGGTCAAGAATTAAGGCATTTTGATCATTTTATTTCAAAACTGTTCTCCAAAATGGTTATATGATCCACAGCTGCACCAGTTGATACTCATTTTTTAGCATTATTCTAATATGTTTCACACAATTTAGGATGCAAAGAGAAGGGGCAAGAAGGGCTACATAAACAGGGGAGGGATCAAGACTGAATTTCATTCCTTAAAAGCTATCACTATTAAGAAAAGAAATCTCTGTAATTAATACCCACCTCACAGAATTTTTGTGAAAAAAGTGTTGGGCCAATCTATAGGCATTATAGACCATGAGTTATTATTTTCATCCAAGCATGGAGCCGTGAATTGAATCCTGGTTCTGGAGTCAGAGGACATGGGTTTAACTCTCATTATAGGAAAGTCATTCAACTCTTTTAGACCTCAGTAGTCATATGTAGAAGATAATTGACTGACCTAGATTGCTTCTCAGGTCCTTTCTTACTTTAGCATTATGATTCTATGATTCATTCTTACAGAAGTGCAGAAGGATATATAGTTTATGATGTTTATGATGGTTTTTCAAACTATAGAATCCTATATTTTAAGAAAGTGCTGTAAAGAATCAGAAATCAATATAACTGTAAAGATATTGCTCAATGAGGCACTTTTTGACTTGTAGAAGACTAGTTAAGATAGATCAAACTAGAAGGGAGTGTGTAATATTTGAGAACATTCTTATAAAAAATCATTGGTGGGGTGTTTTGGTTGATAACTCACTTCTAATTGCAGATCTAATTACAGAGCAATTTGTTAGTTTATCTAGAAGTTCTGAATTCTTTCTCAAAGCGGTCATTATAGTTATCATGGTCATCAACACTGAAAAGCATTTATGAACAATATCAGATTCTGTAGTAAATACTAAAGATAAAAAGAAAGGCAAAAACATCTTAACAAAAAAAGTGTCCTTGCACTGAAGGAATTCACATTTTAATGGAAGAGACATCATCCAAACAATTATGTCTGTGCCTGAAATATCCAGTATCAACGGAGGTAAGACAGAAAGAAAATATTTGCAGACCAAGCATGAAATAGCTGGGAGTCTAAAGATGAAAAAAGCCCAAAGGTTGAACTGGATACAGTCATGTTAAGCACACATTTTGCTGCAATGTTTTACTTTGCATGTTTTTCACCTGGTGTTACAAAGATCAGCAGAATTGAGATTTAGGAAGAGAGGCAAAGAAATTGTTGCAGTGGCATTAGGAGACTGTTTGCTTTATATATCCCTTAGATGCAGTGACAACTATGTTTCTTCCTAATTGCCTCTGAGTTACCCAGCTTGGGGAGATTCCCAAAGGGCTACTAGAATGTCTTCAAACTCTCTGACATAGAGAAACATATACAAGAAAAGACTTTAGAGAATGGAAGAAATGATTCAAGAAAAAGACCGTGATTGTATTATTTGTGAATATTTTTGCATCCATAGAACAAGGATTTTTATCATGTGATTGATCCATGGGGAGATTATAGGAGCAGGAGGGATGGTCTTTAAACTTTGATGAAAAAAATATTTTTAATTTCAATAACTTAGTTTTCTCTTCAATTCCATGCATTTTTACTTTATGTATTTTAAAACATTATTTTTCATCATATTCTACATGATTCATTAAGATAAATTATGTATGTCTATGAGAGAATATGCGTGCACATGTGAGTGTTTATGTGCATATATATATAAATATGATATTTATTTAATGCTTATTAATTAAGAATTATTGATAAAACAAGACAGTATCTAAAGAGAATAATGAAAATACATCAGGTTCACTGATTTTCAAGAGGTTGTATAGAAAAGATTAAAGCATAAAACTGTAAATAAGGATTGTTTTATAGAAACAATATTAAAAAGATTAACTGTCCAGAAAACTGAAGCTGAGGATCATCTGAAGTTTACAAAGACTAGTTTATAAGAAGGACCTTTTAATCTGAGCTGGAGGAAAAAACAAATAAATAAACAAAAAAAGGAATGCTATGGACATCCACTATTTTGAGTGGGATGGGAAGATTTTTATAAGTGTTTATGTTTTTGCTATAAACAGGGTATGATTCACATATTGAAAAGGGTCACACTTACAGAGTTAGGAAGGAGTTGAATAGTAAGACAAGTGAGATAAAGAAAGATCACCTAGTTGTCTTTAAAGAGCTCAAGTAGCATTTAATGAGTGACAAATAAATAGCATATATTGATTGTACTAAGTACTGAGTATTCAAAGAAACACTCAACATAAAACAAAACTAGAGCCTACTCTTAGATCAATTGAAACCCAAGGAACTAAAAGCAGTGGCCAATGGCATTGTTGGGTCACTGTGTCTTCTTAAAAGAAATGTTATTTTATTGGAAAATGACAAATGAATAATTTTTCCTAATAGGAAAGAAGGTGAATTTTTTCATTCTATATAACAATGATATTAGTTACCAGAAGAAAAAATAAATAGATTATTAATCAGTTACCTTGTGAGTACTTGATAGTTTTGTCCTTCATTCTTCAAAGAAGACCATGATATCAGGGAGGTGATGCCATGACAAGCATATGAATTATATTTTAATAAGGCAGTGCTGTACTAAGTTACCAGCTCCTCCAATGGCCAGATATGATGGAGATGGCCCAGGATGTGAGTTAGGGTTAAGTGACTTTCCCTAAGTCACAAAGCTAGTGTCACTTGTCTGAGGCTGCATTCGAACTCCCATTCTCCTGATTTCAAGGCCAGTGTTCTGTCTACTGTACCACCTAGCAGCCCTTGTGAGTACTTACTTAACAAAGAGATTACTAAAAACCAGGAGGGGTACATTAAAAATATAAGAAATTTAATTTTTAAAAAGTTTTTAAAATCTGAAATTATGAAAACAATTTACATATTACTATACCTAGATTGGAACTACATTTTTGAAATTTCCTCTGATATACTTATAAATTGTGAAATATTGAGGGCTACATTATAGTATGGTTAGGAGGATTTATAATGATTTGAAAGAACATATTTTAAAATAATTTACTTGAAAATAATCTCTAAAGTTGTGCTCTAGGAAGGTATATTTTGTATTGTTCCCATTCAATTTTTATGCCAGCAGTTTAATGAAGGCATGGTTAGTATATGAGACAACCCATGAACCAGAAGATGGGTAAGAATTATAGAAAGTGTTTGGTTGAAGATCATTGAAAGAAGAAACATAAGAGATCTTCTCATAGATGTATACTACAAACCACCTGAACAGAAAAAGGATATTGATGAAATTTTCTGTAAACAGGCAGATGACACTACTGACAAAGGGTAAAAACAATAATAAGTGATTCAAATTATTGGCATACCTGCAGAAATTGTCTTTTCAGAGCAATTCATCATTCTTTAGTTTGTTCAATAATTTAATCCTTCAAAAACATTAGAAATTAGTGAATATAAATGTTATATTCAATCTGATTCTCACTAAAAAGCAAGAACTGGTTGGTAGAAATAGGATCCTTTTGTTTTAAATTTATCATAGAGAAATAGAAAACAACTAGTTAAATATGGTCTGATCATATTTTTTATTAGATCAGATTTCAAAGGGTTCAGGGAAAGGAAATATAGAATTTCATGAAATAAAATTCTTTAGAGAAAAGCTGCCTATAAGGGTTAGGAAGTTTTTAAGAATGAAATTCTAAGGATAAGAGGATAGGAAATGGAATCATTCCAAAGTGAATGAAAAGAGAAAAACTAACTACTAGCTAAAGATGAAATTCATCAGCCGCCTTTAGTGTATGTGTTTATGTGTTTATGTTATATTATGTTTACTTAGGGGAGAGAGAGAGAGAGAAAACTGATTTGTGTCAGACATGATGTAAAGTACTTCATAAATGTTATCACATTTGGTTCTCAAAGTGACCCCAGGAAATAGTTACTATTATTAAACCAATTTTATTGTTGAGGAAACAGGCAGATAGAAGTGATTAGTCAGGGATTACAAAGCTAATAGTGTCAGAGATCAGATTTGATCTCCCATTTCCTGACTTCAGACCCAATACTCTATTCATTGCACCACCTAGAGTAAATACTGGAAGATTAATACACTGCTGTGAGGGGATCTGATATGAATGATTTCAGGATCACTAAATATCATAATGAGGTGAGGCTGGCAAAGCATATTGTGAATGACAAAAATGGAGATCTAGTGACAAGAGAACATTTTTGGATGGAACAAAGATGAACAAAATTGGCCATTAGAAAGCTTAGATTAAAATTGCAAGTAGGTAAACTATAATAAGCTGTATCTAGGTTTCTAAGATGTATGTCACCAGTCCAAGATATTTGATGTTGTGTCTCCCTCTATTTGACAATCCATGGTACACAGAAAGGACTATATAAGGTCAAACATTTCCTTATTTTTTCAATAAAGTAAAAAAGAATCTATAAACTATATAGAGCAATCAAGACTGACTTAGATTCTTGGAAAAAATTCTGCCTTTAATTTTTTCCCAAGTATGGCTATATATGTTTAGAAAAGAAAGTAAGGATCCCAAAGAACTCCATTAAGCTTCATTAAGAAGAGAAGACTTGGCAGGAGAATATGGCTTGAATGGTAGGTCATGAAATCTGACTTCAAGATGTAAAGTAGAAGAGGTCATAAGTTTGTCTTGTTAGGCCTCAGAAGCCAAGTACAAAGCAGGAAATAAGCAGTTTTTAGCTCATTATAAAATCTAAATGTCAAATAATCAGTCATCCTTTAATGAAAGCTCTACATAGATAACTTGAACATTTTCTTTCACTAAACACATTTGAGCAGAAACTGGATGAACTCTTGTCTGTGATATTCGTGCTTCATTTGATGATTGGCATAGCTAACCTCTAGGGAGTTTTTGAACTCTGAGATTATATGGTGCTATTCTTGTTTCTATTATTTTTTTAAACATAATTTCTCTTCTTCAGGCCTCAGTCTCCTTATTTGTAAAATGAATCATTTAGAGTAGGTGATATCTAAAGTTCCCTCCAGATCTAACTTTCACTGGCTATATGGAGTTATATAGAAGAAAATGTGGATTAAGAGTAAGTGGCAACTCAAGGAGAACCTTAATGAATAGTTTTCAGTTTCAGGAAAGAGATATGAAAAGGAGTTTCCAAAAGAGAGAAGGGTTACAGGGGCTGAAGCTATTATTTTATTGGTATGGGGCATCACAGTGAATATTATGAAATACCCTTGTTCTTTAAGAAACCATAATTGGTCAGACTCTAGAGAAGCATGCGATGAATTACAGGATCTGATGCTGAGTGAAGGGAGCAGAACCAAGAAAACAATGTCCACATTAGCAACAACATTGTGAGTTGAACAATCTTGATGGAAGCAGTTCATGTCAGCAGTTCAGAGAGCTAGGACAACTATTAGACTAGCTATCCCCATCCAGAGGAAAACAAAACAAAACAAAACAAAAAAAGCCCTTCAGAATCTAATGAACACTATATTCACTTTAAAAAAGTTTCTCTTATATACTTCTTTCCCTTAATCCCAATTCCTCATCCTGAAAATGTCTAATCTGTAAATAAGTTTAACACAAATGTGTATGTATATTAACCTGAACTGTTAGTCACTGAGGGGAGCAGGGTGGAAAGAGAGGATGGAAGGAAATTTAGTAACTTAAAATATACATATGCAAATGGATGAATGTTGAAAAACTTTCATAACATGTATTTAGAAAAATAAAACATATTAAAAAATTAAATAGAAAAAAATATGCTGGAGAGGAGGAAGCATTTTCTTTGAGTCTGAGAACCTTAATATATTACTGCATCTAACAGAAAGACACTTTAAATAGACATAAGTAAAGGTCAGTGAGAAATTGAGATAAGAAGTAGATTTAGTTAATTATTCATATATCTCAGCATTAGTTTTTTTTGTTTTTGTTTTTTGTTTTAGATTTTTGCAAGGCAATGGGGTTAAGTGGCTTGCCCAAGGCCACATGGTTAGGTAATTATTAAGTGTCTGAGGCTGGATTTGAACTCAGGTACTCCTGACTCCAAGGCCAGTGCTCTATCCACTGCACCACCTAGCCACCCCAGCATTAATGTTTATACCTGAGTTTTTCAAACTCAAAACTTGTTTAACTTATTTTGGTCTATCTAATCTCCCTCCATGAGAAGGCAAATTTCTAAAATGAAAGAGTTGTGCTTGGTATTTTCCAGTATGGTGCTGGACAGTTTGCCTGGGGAAAACAGGAATGGTACAGAGGACAGTACTTTGGTAGGCCAAGGGCAATTCCTCCTCCCTGAGTTAAGTAAAAATTCATAAAAAGAAGGAAAGGACAAACCACTTATATAAGAATGAATATATATATATATATATATATGTATATGTAAGATAAACAGTATGATATGAGCAGCCACTAAAGGTAAGATATTGTGATGGGAAAACAGCCCCTTTCTTAGTTTAAGAGATATTTTGGCACATGTAGTAGGTGAACTTATTGTTATTGCTTTTTATGTGGGCCTATTCATATACTTTGACAGTTAAAAATGCTTTTCAATCTTTCATACAAGGGATTAGAAAAAGTAAGCCACATGAAGCATATTTGCCTAATAACTTGAACTTAAGTAGAAATAATTGACCTTTGTGTGACTACATTGCTAAATTGGAATATTTTTTTGTGAGATTTTCAATACATCATATCCTTTGTATACAGGATTAATGAACATTGGTATGTGAAGATGAAAAGTTTTACAAATTTGAAAATCAACAGACTAGAAATGATCTCAGCTTCCTAATAGAGATACCACAAACTGCTCTGCAATGCTTAATACATGCTAACACCAAAGAATCTTATAAGAAATTTATATAATTGTTTTTGTAAAAATAAGTTATCATTATTATCCTTATTGTTAGCATTTATAATAGTATTTAAAGGTTTGCAAGACATTTTGTAAATATTATCTTCTTTGATCCTCATAAGACCACTGAGCTAGGTGCTATTATTATTATTCTCATTTTGTAGAGGAAGAAACTGAGGTTGAGGGGGTGATTAACTTGTTTAGCAATAAACTCAGGTCTTCCTAAATTCAATCCCTTGCCATTGTCCTGGGCAGTTTAAGTCTACAATATCCCCATTCTGTTTTTAATACCATCATAATGTCTCCTTATTTACTATCTTTAAAAATGTTAAAATCCCTCCAATATTTATGAAACATTCACTTAATTCACTTATCCTCTCTATTTTTCTATATATTTCCTCTCTTTACTGAACAATTAACTTGCATATGCTGTTTACCCTGGAGGTCACTATTTCCCTCTCACTCGTTTCTATTTATTTTTTTTTTTTTAGGTTTTTCACAAGGTAATGCGGTCAAGTGGCTTGCCCAAGACTACACAGCTAGGCAATTATTAAGTGTCTGAGGCAGGATTTGAACTCAAGTACTCCTGACTCCAGGGCTGGTGCTCTATTCACTGCACCACCTAGCTGCCCCCCTCACTCATTTCTCATCCCTTTGCAATCTGATTTTTAATCTCATCTGACTCCACTGAGATTGTTCTCTTCAAGGCACCGATGATCATATAATTGTCAAATCTGGTGGCATCTTCTTACCTTTCAACTTTTTTGACCTTTCTGTAAAATTTAATATTATTTAGCCCTCCTCCCCCCATAGCTACCATTTCCTCTTTCCATTTTGTTGAGACTGCACTTTGATGATTATCCTTCAATATGCTTGAATACTCCTTTGAAAGATCATTATAGACTTCCCACTACCAATATGTGGGTATGGTTTAGGGCTGTACCTTGATCACTCTTCTCTTTCCATTTTCTTCTTGATAATCTAGTCCAATCCCAACGATTCAATGATCTTCTCTTTGAAGATAACTCTCTAAACTACCCTCTCTTATGAGGAATATTCTATTCCTCAGTTCTATATAGTTCTATATATAATTCTATACCAGTTGCCTAATATACATTTTAATTGAAATGCCTTATGGGCAAGTGTTTTAACATTTCAGAAAATTTTATTTATTCTTCTGTAATTCTGATTTCTGTTGAAGGTACCAATATCTTTCTAGTCAAATCATTTCACATCTTTTGTGATATTCTAAACAGTTCTCTCTTTCTTTCTCTCTCTCTCTCTCTCTCTCTCTCTCTCTCTCTCTGTCTCTCCCCCCATATGCCATCATCACTTCCAAATGTTTTTAATTTTCAAACTCTCCCTACAATACCTTAAACAACTGACCTGTTGCTCTCCATATTTCATTGAATATTTATCATCTCTCTATTCCTTGAAAGACTCTCTCCAAGATCCATATTAAATATATATATATATATTTTTTTTTTTTTAATTTCTACCTCTTAGAGTTAAGGTTCAGCTCGTGTCATCTCCTATTCTGACCTCTTTCCCTTAAATTATTAGGTATTTACTTTGCATGTTATGTTGTATGTATATTGTATTTCCTTTATTCACTTTGTGATTGTTTTCCCCACTTCAATCAATATAAGCTCAATAGTACTGGCATTATTTTAATTTTACCTTTTAATCCAAGTGTCTGGTACCTGGTACATAGTAGGTACTTAACAATTACTTATTGCATGAATTAATGAATATATGAAACAAGTTTAATGCCTTCATTTATTTCTTATAAATAGGGGGGAAATATATCATGCTCTTACAAATAGGGGGACATATATCATGTCCCAAAATGGATTTTAATTTCAACTTTTTTCCCTTATATTCATATAAAAATTATCCTAAAATACTAAATTTCATTCTGTGACCTTCTTTTAGCATATAAATACAATGAATACCACCAAAATCAGTACTAATCCTTTGATTGGCAAAAATGGAAGCAATAGATTGACTTCTCAATGTTAGTCAAAACATAATTTCCAAGTTAGTTTTCCTAATAAGCTATCCAAATAAGAGATGGTGTGATTTGTCACTTGCCATATTTAAACCCTAATGAATATGAATATACCTATTTATTCATATGAGGAGCTCTGGGAGCATGAAGTAGTAGAAAAAGTAGGGAGCTAATTACTTGTAAAATAAAACAAAAATCAACAATGGAAACAAAACCAACAATTACAAAATTTTTCAATGAGGTATAAAATACTGACATTTTTCAAACTCAATATGGTTCCTATAAGAAATATAAGCAAATATTGTTAAAACTATAGTACCAAATCTTGAATCATTACCATAAAGAATAAAACATATCTGTATTCTATGACAAAAAAAACAAAATATAATCTAATTTTCAAAAGTATGGAACTGTTCATTAATTCATTAATCAGGGTAATGTTTATGCTCCTTTGCAAATTAAGACAATTTGTTTGGGCTTGTCTTTTTGGAGTCTTTATTGACTAGATTTATTAATCCAGACTGGAAAACTGTAAATTCTGACTGAATAGTAATTTTAGGACACACCAATTATTCAAGCAAAGATTTTTGGATCATTTTATTCACATAGGAAATGTATATAATACTTTATATTAAGAAATTATATTAAGAAAAAACCAACTAACTTCCTCTTTGGAATGTGAAAAAAAGGAAGTATAATGGAGGTAGAAGAACAATGTTAAATATTAAAATTCTTTTTTACTCAAATTATTGACAAGTATTCTTTTTTACAAGGCAAAAAAGGGCCTGTGCTCTATCCACTGTGCCACCTAGCTGCCCCTAAGAATTCTTTTTTAAAGGTAAAAATGTATTTTTATATCCCCTATTCATGACTCTTTAACTCAAATGGGTCTAGATACCAAATACAGACTGAATCTACAGTTATGATGAATGAAGTGCTAGTTGAACTGCTTTAAGAATTTAATCTTTATGTACCTTTAGAAATTTGAAACATAACTACTGAGTGATACTTGTGAAAATTCCCTCCTACTTTTAATCCATCTGAGACCATCTAAACGGACAAAATATTGAATTTTTCAAGGTATTAAAAAAAACTTCTTATAGTCTGAGAATGATTATCTTTTCAATTTATTTTATTTTTAATTCATAGAATATAACAAACATTTTTGTTACATAGTATAATTTAAGAGATGATTGCACATGAAATTGCATTTCCTTTTTAAATATACTATAAAGTTTTCAAATAAATTTATCTTTCCCTTTTTTGAGAATTCTAATGACAATTTCCATCCATAAGAAGGATTCCCAATTTTCATATTAGACAAGTTGGAAGAATATATATACATATATATGTAGGTATGAGTCTGTAATTTTTAAAGTATTCTGGAACAATTAAGCAATTACCAATTCTGACAAACCAGCAATAATTTTTATAAGGGAAACTCAAAACCAATTAGATTGTAAGTTGAGAGGATTGACAGTAAGAAAAAAAGGATGTTAGAAAGATATAGTTAAGAAGAATCTCAACATTGTTCCTAAGAAATGTCATAAGGTCAATATATTGTTCTAGACAAGCAAGGAAGGTTTTCTTCAAATGAATTATATTGGATTGCCAGTAATGTTCGGCAGAGCATATGGTCAACTGAAAGGTACAATATAAGGAAGACGTTTTTAAGAGGTACAATTGCCTGTCTATAATTAAACTGACCAACTTTGGTATCTTTAAGTCATTTGAACTATTTATTGAGGATGAAGTATACTTAGATAAACCTTCAGGGCTTTTAGAAAGTGTGCAACCACACTATGTAGTGATCTGGGGAACAATTTGCTAAATATTTACTATCTTTTCTTCCATGAATATGCCAGTAAAGAGGCCAAATATAAAGATAAGATAGTTGTTATATGTGTGTTTTCCTGGTATCTTGAAATTTGTGACAACAATAACAAGTATGTATCTGTATATGAGAGTACGATTGTTTCTGTATGATCGTTGAGTTATTAGGAATGTTGAACTGGGCCTAACAATATGACAGTGGCCACAATGTAGTACAGCTAAATGAACTCATACTACAAAATTCATTGAACATATATTTTAAAAAATTTATTTTCATCCATTTGTACATACATATTTCCAAGATACAAAATTTCCCTCCATCCTCCCTTCCCACTCCCCTCCCCTCAGCAGGGAACAGTCAGGTTAGTATATTTTACATGCATTTTTTGTTAAATATATTTACAAATTAATAATTTCTGGCATGAGGAATTAGGATTAGGGGAGAGAGAGATACATAAGAGATAATTTTTTATAAATTATTCATCAGATTCAGAAGTTTTTTTCTATGTGTTTTGTTTTGTTTTGTTTTTCTTCCTTTGGTTGGGGATAATATAGTCCATAACCAGTCAAATACAGTTGTCCTAGCTCTCTGAATTGTCGAGAGGAATTGCTTCCATCAAGGTTGTTCATCTCATACTGTTGCTGATGTGTACATTATTCTCTTGGCTCTACTCCTTTGAACCTATAGTTTTGAAAAATTGGGTCCAGTTCCCAGCTCTATCATTTATTTACTGTGTGACTATAAGAAAATATCTTAACATTTTTGACACTTTATTTATATTAAAGAAGGATGAAATTAAAAATATAAAATATACCTGTATAATGTCTGCTATGTCTCTAAAGTCTATTTAAGATGTTATAGGAATCAATGGCTATAAGCTCTTTGAAATTTCTAAAAGATATTAGGATAAATTTTTATATTTATTTCTTTAAAATAAATTAGTCATTATGATACTAGGAGTGATTATTTAGGAAATAAATTCAAAGTCAGGAAAATATAGCTATAAAATAGTATATATTTTAATAAAGTCATATAAAGAAAGAAATGACTATCCTAATGATTGGTATTAGAATAAAAATGTTCATAAACATTCTGGAAAAGAAGATTTTGCCATGAAATCTCAAGTATACAAATGATTATTAACTTCTAGATAGTGAAATATTAAGTTAATAGTAATTTAATAGCAGATAAATATGTCTAAATGGTCATTTAATCGATAAATGAACTTCAATGAAGGTAAATTAAAATAATGCACTTTTTCTCATTTAAATGATCATTTACTAAATTCCTTCTAAGGGTAAGATACTTTTCTTTTTATAAGGATACCAAATGATATCAAATAATGAAATGAATGACGATAAAAGCCCTTCTAGGCATAAAAATTATACTTTCCTTTTTTTTAACTTTTCTATGATAACGTTTTTTTGATTCATACTGCCCACAAACTTCTTCAGTTGTTTTAAGAAATCTAAATTCCCATGTTTAATCAAAGTAATTCACATTGTGAGAGTCAAATTCAAACTATGCTCATTGGCTATTGCTTGAATAGGAATCAGAATCAGGAAAAGTAATCGGAATAAAACATTCCTAGATGTTTAGAACAGAAGAGACATCAGAAGCATTTTAAGTCATTACAGAATTTAGACGTCAATCTAAATAATAATAATAATAATAATAATAATAATAATAATAAAAAATTATTCTGATGTAGGCTATGCCTTAATAGCATGTGGATCATCATCAGGTTGAATTAATAGAAATAAATAAAATTTATTTTATCTTGTATAAAGTCATGATGTAACTGCATTTTGACTATTATGTGTGCTACTGATCTGTCTGAAAAAAGGATTCAGAGATATTTAAATTTCTATAGCTCTATAACCTCCTAGATAAGTTCCCAATCAAAGGCATAGATCATAACCATGTTTTCTTATCTTTTGGGTTCTTTTCCATATCTCTACTGAATACAAATCTAGAGGAATGAAACTTTTCTGTTATCTCATGCCCATTTGCTCAGTCTATTTCCTTTTCTGGTCCTACAATATCCTCAATTTTCTTTCATGAATCTTTTTGTACATAGATCATAAATGTCAAGGTATAACAGTCTTCTCATGCTCTACATATTTATTTCTTTTCTCTTTGTAAGTGTTCTTATGACATTCTAGTCCTACATCAGACACACACACACACACACACACCTAGCTATAATGATCAGCTGAGATTAGGGAAGAGGAAAAACTATCATTTTTTTAATTGTAGAGGAATGACAGATATTTCAATTGAGTAAGATGGAAGAAAAGACACAACAAATCTATATCATAAAGAACATAATGACTAGAATCAAGATCTAATTACAAAATTTTGGTATAATAAAATGATGGAAAATGTCTGATAGATAAGTTAAAGACAAATAAAAGAATGAATTAATAGAAAATGAGTAGCAATCTTATAGAATTAAACCAAGATTTGAAAATTGCTCAATATAAGAAGCTTTAAAATATTGCATAAATTAGTAGATGGGGGCAGCTAGATGGTGCAGTGGATAGAGCTGGTCCTGGAGTCAGGAGTAGTTGACTTCAAATGTGGCCTCAGATATTTAATAATGACCTAGCTGTGTGGCCTTGGGTAAACCACTTAACCCCACTGCCTTGGGAAAAAAAATAAATTAGTAGATGATAGATCCTTAAACTATACATCCACAATGTACAAGATCCTTGTTAAACAAATTAGTGTTACTGTCAGGGGCAGAACAGCAGGATGCATAAATAACAAGTATGAATTATCATTTTAAGTTTTCCCTTCTTTGAATAAAAAATATTCAAAGGCTACTTAGGAAAGTCAGACTCCTTTATACTAGTCTTGTCTTATATTATCCTCATTCACTCTATATTTCAAGCTAACTATTTCACATTCCCTAGACTCTTATGCCTTTCTGTTTTCACTCATATTTCTTATATGATGCCTCTCCTGTCCCTTTTGATCTACTGACTTATTTTTTGTTTGTTTGATCAAGTATTTTTTTTTTTGCCTAGACTTAAAGTGCATTATTCATTGGCCAAACTTACTTCTCAATGACACAAAAGTTTTGTATTTCTGTTGTATTTCTGACATGGGTTGGTTCAATCCTCTCTAATCATCTTGATGCCCCTCTAATCTTCTTTCCACTCAAGGAGGGGTTCAATATATTGGAGTAATCCATTAGCTTCAGACTGTCTGTGAAGCAGATATTATAGACATGAACTGTTATTTCTGGCATGTGCTGACACATTTGGCATCCTGAGTTCTTATTGTCCTTGGAAACTTTCCTCAAATCTTAGATCCTTCAATGAGGCCTTGTACATACTCTGTTTGTCATACTCTTTTTCTTTAGTACTCCCTAAATACTAAGTTTTGCCCTCTTTTGCTTGACAAATTTGTTATGTTGTATTATACTTCTCTTTTTTATGCACTATATTCTCCTATTAAATGGTAAGTTATAGGAAGGTAGGGATTGTGTATTATTCAAATTGTGTGACAAATAGGTTACTTTGAATTAAGTTGAACTGAAATTTTACAAATATATTTGATTGCATTCTTCCATTTTCAAAGATTCTTATTAGAATGCCAACTTCAATCAGATGTTCAAATGACTAAGAGATCATGGAAATGCATGAAACCTTACTTTAAAAGCACTAAAAAGGTTGATTTGTCCATCAGAACCACAACAACTACCTACCTTAATTTATGAATTTCCCAGAGTTTTCTCATCAGGCCCTAAAAACTTCTATTTTAGCTGTTGCTCT
The DNA here is from genome assembly GCF_037893015.1 of Macrotis lagotis. Taxonomy (NCBI): domain Eukaryota; kingdom Metazoa; phylum Chordata; class Mammalia; order Peramelemorphia; family Peramelidae; genus Macrotis; species Macrotis lagotis. The sequence continues at coordinate 74,142,143 of NC_133665.1, forward strand.
ACTTATTAACTTTAGATATCACATATTCATTCCTGCTGCTGTCTTTGTGTGTGTGTGTGTGTGTGTGTGTGTGTGTGTGTGTGTGTGTGTGTGTGTGTGTACACTCTTCTAATAGAAGAAGGATTCTGAGCTATTGGTTGAATAGGAATCAGAATCAGGAAAAGGAATCAGAATAAAGCAATTAATAATAAATTGCCTATTATTGTACCTTCTGCCTATCTATTGCCTGGCCACACTTTAAGACTCATAAGACCCAAGATTTCTTCAAGATGCCTTAATTGAACCCACTCAGATGTTGTTCTTTTCTTCCTTCAAATTTCTTTTCATTTTTATTCTTATATATAATTTGACAGTTATTTATTGTAAAGAGTTTAAAGAACTATAACTGCTCTGCATGTGAAGGAAATAAAGAGGTCACCAAGTTAATCTCAAACTAAAGCATCATATTTAGTATTAATTCATCCTCTGATGGAAGATATTCATAGATGGAATGCTCACCATCTTCTTTGCTTCAACTTTTATAATGGATTGGAAATTTTTCTTCCCACCCACAGGATAAAAGCATAACAGTTTTTTTCAACTTTTAGAAGATACTTGTCACCTTTCCTTGACGTGTAGCTGCTTCTCTATCCTAAACATAATTTCTCCTTTCTGAGCTATAGCATCTGTAAAATCAGTGCTGCACTATGATTTTTAAGAATAGTTAATCTCTGGTTCCTATTATCCTTTGAGATATTCACTCTTGGTTATATTGTTTATAAGGGTAACAGATCCACTCTTTCAAAATAGTGTCACTTGAGCTAATGTGACACCCCTCTATAGGCATCTTTCAAGATTGAACATATGGATACACATGATTCCTAAGACGAGTGCCAATTGAAGAATATTGCCAAAATTCAAAGCTGTGCCAAGAAGCTTCTGGCTTCCTAAACATGACTAAGCTTTTGTAAGGAAGTCAGCCAAGGAAGAGTTATGTTTGTTTTTGGCCATAGCCTCTAAGTAAAACCAAGTGATCCAAATAACTGCACATTATCATATTGAAGCACATTGTGTTTTGAGCTAAGAGAAAAATTCCTAGGTCACACCAATTCACAGTCCTGTCTCATGTTACACACTCTACATATTTATACTTCTGTATTGGCCAAGAAATATAGACAAAAATCAGATCCAAGAATTGTTTACAAAGATGAATCAAAATATATACACAAATTAATTGTCAATTACAAAATTGCAGTCTCTAAGGAAGTAGCCAATTGGGCAAATAGGGATTCATTGAGGTTGAACTGAACTTCTCTTCAATAGTGTAATCCTGAAAGCTTTTCTAGTGTTATTTTTTTCTGAGACCATTCTGATTTTCTGCTATATATGGGAGATTGTAACAAATATAGGAGGGAGAATTATAAATTAAGAAATAAAGTCAGTGCATGTTACCAAATAGACAATCAATTCTTGATAGTTGACAAGGAATCATATTTATGGCACTACAACAAAAAGTTTTGAAAGTAATATACCTATATCTATTCAGAAGTGTGAGGAATAAATACTATTTTAATAGAAAATTATAAATTCCATGGTAAACCCAATCATTCGTCATTCCAATTCCATTATCTCCTTTGTTCTTAAATTTTTTGCTCCCTTGTCCAAAAAAAAATATTCGTTACTGTATTTGAACTCTTGATCTTACCATTTGCCTTCTCTGCTCCTACTCAGAAGATATTAAATTAAACTAAAAGGAAATAGCATAATTGTACTCACTATTTACTTTGCACATTGATGTCAATCAACTTCAAATGGGACCTAAATGCAATAGGTAAGTCCTTTTATTCCTTCCTAAGTGATTTCATATCTCATTCTTCATAGAACTATTCTAAACAATCTCTTCTTCTTCAAATGCTCCCATGTCTTTATCTGCTCCCTCACTTTGATCTGAAGCTCTTGCTTCTTTCTTGAAGAAAAAAGTGATACAACTAGACATACGCTCTCTTTTCTTCCATTTTCTATATCTCAAAACCCCCAAATATTTGCCTCCTTTTTTGTAGGTCCTTAAAGTGCTATATAAATGCTAGTTATTATTTTAAATCATCTCTCCCTCAAATCTTTAAACTTTTTCTTTCAATTTATATCTCTCATCCTGTTCACAAAGATGTCCTTCTACTACATCCCTAAAACAAACAAACCCAAAAGCTTAACTAACATCTACTGAAGCTATTCCAATATATACCTTTATCACCATTATGTCTTGAAAAAAAAGTGTCTATACTTGCCTCCATTTTTCTCCTCTCACTTCTCAAACTTCTGCATTCAAACTTCTTACCTTATCACTTATCTGAAACTCTTTTCTCCAAAGTTGTGAATTTTCCCTTCACTGTCAAATCTGATGGAATATTCCCAGTGTTCATTCCTATCTGCTACTTTTGGGATTGTTGATCATACTCATCTCCTTGATACTCTGTTTCTGAGCTTGCATTACACTAATTTCTCTTGAATCCCCTACTAACTCTCTGACTTATATCAATATAATTGATCATCATGAGAAATAAAGATTATGAAAAATAGTAAGAAGTATGGTAAAACTTATACGAACTGATACACTATTAAAGCAGATAGGACTAAAGAGATCATGTGTACAATGACTACAAAACCACAAATGGAAAATCAATAAAAACAACAAAATTAAATTGAATTCTATAAAAGTATCATGATCAAGCATGACTCAAAAGAAAAGATGTACATTAATGTCTTCTTTGTAGAAGTATTAGGTTATAGATTTCGAAACATATATACTGTCAATATCTATTGATGTTTTGATTAGTCATGTTGAGACCCTTCCCCTCCTTGTTTCTTTTGTTTTTATTCTTTATTATAATCAATAATTTGGGGGCATATAAAAAATAAAATTTTATGACATTTAGAAATCTTTTCTTGGAAAGCAAAATACTTAGAGTATCAAATCTATTTATCAATTAAATCTACTTCCAAGTTCTATCAAATTTACTATTATATCTTCTTTTGAATTTGTTCCCTTTTTCCCTCTGGTACTGACACTTTCTTCATGAATGCCCTCATCACCTCATTCCTGGATTACTGCAATAACCTGTTAATTGGTTCCTCTGCCACAAGTCTCTCCCTTCTCCAGGTCATCCTCCACTCAGTTGTTAAAGTGACCTTTCTAAAGGACAGGACTTACGATGTCATCCACCACCCCACTACCCCCTGTAAATGCCAGTGACCTCCCCCATCACCTCCAGAAGTAAAACCAAAAACCTCTATTTGGCATTCCAATTCTTCACAACTTCTCTCTTCTCAATTTCATTTATCCTCTGCCTGCTTTCCCCCAATTATATGGTGCAATTAAGTGATATTGTCCTCAGTCTCCCAGCTCCAAGCATTTTCAATCCTTCATGCCTAATACTTTCCCCATTTCCACATTTTAACTTCTCTGGTTTTCTTCAAAACCCATTTAAAATCATACCTTCTACAAGACAATCATTTACCCTTTTTTATATCCCCTTGCTTAACATAGCATCTAAAACATAGTAGACTGACTACTTACTCTCTAGTATCAGTATTTTTGAGGCTATCATAAATAATAGAAAATTTTAATGGAAGAAAAGAGGAAATGAGAAAAAGACAGAGGAAAAAGGTAATTCTACATTTGTAACCATAGGCCACCTATCTAATCTCCTCAGAGCTGCTTCTGTTTAATTTTACTCAGTTCATTACAAGTACTTATACAGTACTTTATATTCAGGCATCTTTGGAATTTATATACCCATGAGGACCAAGGATAGTTTGTAAAAATAATTTTAATTTCTGGCATCTTGGGAATCTATGTCCCTGACTACCCAGTCTTCCTTTATTAAGTCCTGTTTGTGTGAATATATTTAAAGTTATTTTTTATTGGAATAAATCTATTTTAGTAGCAAAATTGCTTTACACTAATATGCATACAAGCAGAATATTAAGAAACATAACAGGATTTAGTGTAGAGTCTAAAATTTGACCTTTAAATATATGATTAATATTTGAAAATTAATAGTAAATGAAATATTTCATACTTCATATTTTACAGTGCTGCTCTAATTAAATATATAATTTCATTATAAATATTAATTTTCATTAGTAGATAAACAATTGAGTTCATCTTTTAGGATTTGAATTTGTCTTTTTTTCCCACTAAGCTATTTTTTATTTTTTCATGCACAGCTTGCCTGGCAGGATTGTAATGCATGGGATAAATCTTATCTCCCATGTAGGATCTTTCTTTAATATACTGATTGCAAACTGGAAGAAGATAACTGGTCCACTGAAACTCATTTTTCACATTTTCACAGCAGAAATGTTATTTACCGTAATAGGTAATGAAATCCTACAAGGCAGCTCTAGGGTACCATCAAACTGACAGATTTGCAGTAACAGTATTTTCATTATAGGAATGTCAACACTTATTTCTTACAAGACACATCAATAATACAGTTGTGCATTTACCACAGGTGTCTGTAAATATAATTCCATTAACAGTGATTAAGCACCTACTATATGTAAGTCATTTTACTATGTGCTAGGGATATAAAAATTATTACATGAAGCCTGATCTCATAGAACTTCCTTGAAACCTATATATTGCCCTTGTGACTTTAAGTAAATGATTTTACCCCTCATGACTCCATTCATCAACCATAAAATAAGGAAATTGAACTAGATGATTTCTAAGGTCCCTTCCAATTCTAAATTCTTTGAACCTATGATCTTATAATGTGTGTGTGGGGGGAAGTAAGAGAATACAACATGTGGATGATATAAAAGGTAGAAAGTGTTAAGAACAAAGGAAATATTTAAAGAAAAATTTACAGAAAATATAAGGAGAAAAATAATCACTTTTTTGGAGAATAAATAAGAGACGGGAAGTAGTCCCTGAGATAAACCTTGAGGGAAGAAAAGTTAATCAATAAGTGAAGATGGGGAATTGTCTGCATGGGGAGTTGTCTGGCATGGGGAATTGTCTTCACAAGCATTCAAAAGTGATGAGAAGAATAAGAGTTAAGAATAATTTGCAGTTCAGTGTAACAGGAATGCAGGGTGTTCATGAAGGAATATAGTATGAAATAATCCTAGAAAGAGAGATTGGAGTAATTTTGTGGAAGATTAAAAATGCTAGGATATGTTTTATCTTCTAGACAAAAGGAGCAATTGAAGAATACTGAGCAATAAAGTAACATGGTCAGAGCAATGCACTAGAAAAATTATCAGAGGAAGGGATATTTACTTTCAGTGAGGCTATGACTTACCAAGAGACCTTGATCTTTGAAAGCCATGTGGCTAATCATGCACAAGAAATTATTTGTGGAATATCAAACCTCTCCATTTTTGATCAGTATTGTGAAGAGAAATTTGGGGACCAATATATCTTGCTAGTTCAGCTTCCAAGAGTTCAAAATAATCCTTTCTAAAATACTCCCACTGGGTAGAAAATAATCAAAACATACTTAATTAAATTTCTGAGAAACCAATAAAATTTTTAGCAAAATTAATTCTGTAATGATTGAAGCTTATCTAAAAATTAGCATAATTTGAAAATCTTTGATAAACATCTTGAGAAGTTTTAGTGTCCAACTTGTAATTGGATTTATTTTAATACATTGACCTAAATTTTAATGATGATGCCCTTCATCAATGCCATTTTGCTCCTGACATTTTTAATTTCAATGCATATTTTCTATTTTTGAGAATTCTTTATTCTAAAGAAATAATAGCAAAAGATTATCCTACTCAGTAATGGTATAGGTTATATTTCTCTCTCTCTCTCTCTCTCTCTCTCTCTCTCTCTCTCTCTCTCTGTGTGTGTGTGTGTGTGTCTGTGTGTGTTTATGCATGTGAGAGGGTGATTTAACTACTAGGTTTTTCTGCATTAAATATCAGAAAACATTTTAGGACCATGAACTGAACAATCTACTTATGACTTCTAGATCTAGAACCCTTGGGAAATAATTAGAATGTATGAGATTTTATGCATATAATTTCATCAAAACAATATTAGAACAAAGGAAAGGGAAGGAAGGGGAGGAAAGCATTGCTTAAAAAGAACAGGGTTTTTAAATTTTCATCATATATAACTACAGAAATTCTAATTGGTGGAACAAAAACAAATTTAAAAAAACAATGGATTTTATACATAGCATATTTCTTTGGGGTTTTCAATGACTATTTTCCATATACTTCCTTTACAATCAATTTTTTTAGGTTTTTGCAAGGCAAATGGGGTTAAGTGGCTTGCCCAAGGCCACACAACTAGGTAATTATTAAGTGCCTGAGACTGGATTTGAACCCAGGTACTCCTGACTCCAAGGCTGGTGCTTTATCCACTATGCCACCTAGCCGCACCCTTTACAATCAATTTTAATAAACTACTGGTATCATTAAATAATGTGAAGCTAGTTTATGATTAGTAAAATAAAATTCTTTAGCTTGGTCTGATTAACTCAGTATCAGTTGTATCATTTTGTAGCTTTTAGTGTGGCAGGCAGAAAACATAGAAGTATAAAAGTAAAAATAAACAAAGCATAATACAAACAGAATAGACTAAATAGACCAAAACCAAAGCAAAATACAAACATAATAGACCAATAAACCAAAATTTCTAAGCCAAGTCATCAGAATTCTCATAAGCAGCATGAATAAATGGAAGTGTAAAATTTATCTGAATATGACAATGAAAATGTATAGGTCCTGGTAGAATTAGCTAAATAATAATTCACTTCAAGGCAAATGCTTTATCAAGGGAGTTTAAATAATGTTGCACGGGGATTAAACTCTTTATTCTACAGTACAATTTCACCAACTAGAATGTTTAGACATATTGGATGGATATGATTTGAGATTTATTACCATAGAAAAATATACCTTGCTAAGATGGTATTTGTCCTTCAGTCTCAAATATGACCATGACATCAAGGAGGTGATATCATGACAAGTACGTGAAATGGATTTGAGTGAGAGTGTGCTGGCTAAGTCACCATCCTCATTTTCTCTTCCAGAGCCAACCAGGTCCCATGACCAAATATGAATCAAGGTGACTGGAGATGGCCCTGGATGCAAGACAAGTGACTTGCTCCAAGGTCACAAGTTAGAAGTGTCTGAGGCTGAATTTGAATTCAGGGTCAGAGGTCTATACTCTGTTCCCCCTTGTTGTCCAATAGGTTGTTAAGACTTAGTACAATGAAGATAAAATAATTTATATATCCACAAGGAATGAAGTTAATTAGTTGAAGTAAAAAGTCATATTCCTGCCCCATGTAATGAGCAGGGTAGAGTTGACAAAAAGCCAGAAGAAATCCAATCTTCTTCCACCCTCAGTCTTTGGAACTCTTCAAGTTTCAAGCCCCTTTAGATACTCCTGACTTCCAACTTCCAGCAGGAAGATGCAAGAGGCCAACCCTATTTTAGTATTCCTGAAGGAAAAGTCTCTGGAAATACATGATCGAAACTCTTGTAAACTCTACCATTCCCTCCACTCAGGATAAGGAATTCATCTCCACTAATAAGAAGAGAGCCACATAACAATTACTTTTGTTCAGGTATTATAATTCAGAAGGTGCTTAGAATTAAGGAAGTACTTAATAGGTTTGCTTATTGGTTGATTTATTGGTTGTGCTAGATTCTGGGAAAACGTTGGTCAGTGATTTCAACATTCATTTAGAGATGGACTAAGCAAGAACTGTGCTAAGCACTACCAGGGCATTTATATTCTTCTGGGTTATCTCCCACTTTAAATAACTAATTTACTCTTAAATCAGAAAATCTTCAAGACTCAGTTAAAGTTATAGAAGAAAAATAATAGCAAAATTCAGGTATAGCTCTCTATAAATTAAAGCAAATTTCAATAATCTGTTGATAACATTTTTTTCTTTTCCTTTTTAAATGGAGGTGTGAAAGCTCTATGGGGTAGAATGACACTTTTCCATTCGATTTCTTTTTTTTTTTCAATTTTTTTTTTAGGTTTTTGCAAGGCAAATGGGGTTAAGTGGCTTGCCCAAGGCCACACAGCTAGGTAATTATTAAGTGTCTGAGATTGGATTTGAACCCAGGTACTCTTGACTCCAAGGGGTGCTTTATCCACTACGCCACCTAGCCACCCCTCCATTTGCTTTCTATGTGATACCAAATGCATCTCCTAATCATATTTATAGCAATACACTACCCACAAATTTAAGAGTTGTAAGCTATCTCAGTGGCCATCTAATCAACCCTATACCCTAACCCTTTCATAGTCAATCACACTGTGAAAAACAAGATTGAATCTTTTGGATTTTTTTCAAAGTTTAGTGTAATATTTAAAGAACTTTTTCAAATTTTGTTGGATTTAGAAACTATAAGTGCTTTGAAAGAAAAAATTAAATAACTTTTGGACAGTTTATATTTTCTGAATTATTCAGTATTATTCCTTTAATTTCTCAGGCTATCTCCTGCAAATATAGCCCCTTTCTCCAGTCTCAAATCTCCATATTGTATTCTGGCTCCTCTAGTTTCTAGCTAGACTTCCCAAAGTCTACCCACTGTGCAGGAGGACCAACATACTACTTTCACCTCCCTCAAGCACAACCACAACAGTCAATTCCCCAATTTCCTTCTAGGATATCCCTTCATTTTTTAGAGGAAGAAACTAAATTCAGAAAAGAGAAGTCTCTTAACTAAGGTCATATTATCTTGGTAGAACTCGGACATGAACTGAAATATTCTCTCTCCATGTAACAGAATAGTCATTTTTAAATGTATGTTTATATCATTGATCCACTTCTTGCCTCCCTATTGCTCAGTTACTTGAATCCAATCTCTACTGTTAAGTTTAAGTGGATCAAATCTAAATGCTAAGTCTAACATACAAGGTTTTACTTCAACTAGAATCTTCCATACTTAACCAAATTCATCTCATGGTATTTCAGAAAAAGAAATACTTTCATGTCTATATTTTTTCTGGTATATACATAGATACATATATATATATATATATATATATATATATATACATACATAAACACACACACACATATATATATACACATATGTACATGGAAAGAGAAAGAGAGAATAGGATAAACATTTATTGAGTACATATTATGTTCCATGTACTGTGTAAAACACTTTAAATATTTTCATTTGATTGCATGACAATTTTGAGAAGTAGGTTTCATGATAATCCTTTTTATTTTCCTTTCAAATGAAGAATTTGAAGTAGAGAAAGATTGTGACTTACTTAGAGTCACTCAACTAGTAAGTATTTGAGATGGAATTTGAACTCAGTTCTTCTTGACTCTATTTACAACATTCTATTTATTGGGTTACCAAGCTGTACATGTTTTCTTATACTGAATGTAATCATCTCAAGGGTAAGGATCTAGATGAACTTTGCATTTCTATTCCCTTCACAGCACTTTTATACACACACACACACACACACACACACACACATTTGTACAATATTTTATTTTTGGCATCTCATTATATTTTAATAGTAATCATAAATATAGTAAACCCAGTTAAGTACTGACTATTGAATAAGTCATCTAGCTTCACATGCCTAGTAAGTGAGAAAGTCAGGAATCAAAGCTAAAGTCTCTGATGTCAAATCCAGGGTTCTTTCTGCAACATGGCAATAGTATCCATGTTTACAACAACTTTCCTGTCTTTTCTAATTCACTCTTAAAAATATCATTTTTCATTCCTCTTTTTTCTGACCGGAATCATGGTGGGTGTAGAAGAAAAGAAGAAGCTATCATCTGATCCAGAGTCCCTTCTGAAAAAGTGAAAGGTTTTTGCAATACCTAAGGCCAAGTGCCTAAAAAAGAAGGTGGCTATAAAAAAGCTCCATAAAATATGGAGAAAAGTTATCTATGAGAAAGCTAAAGTCTACCATAAGAAGTACAGACAGATATACAGAAGTGAAATCCAGTTGGCTAGAATGGCACGAAAAGCTGGCAACTACTATTTACCTGCTGAACCCAAGTTAGCTTTTGTGATAAGAATCAGAGGTATCAATAGTGTTAGCCCAAACGTCCAAAAAATATTGCAACTTCTTCAACTTCGATAAATCTTCAGTGGCACTTTTGTTAAGCTTTACAAGACTTCAATTAACATGCTGAGGATTGTGGAACCATACATTGCATGGGGTTATCCAAACCTGAAGGCTGTGAATGATTTGATTTATAAATGTGGTTATGGCAAGATCAAGAAACATAGAATTACCTTGACTGATAATGCCTTTATTGCAAAATCTCTTAGTAAATATGGAATTATCTGCATGGAGGACTTGATCCATGAGATCTACATTGTTGGCAAGCACTTCAAATATGCCAACAACTTCCTGTGGCCCTTCAAATTATATTCTCCATGAGGCGGAATGAAGAAAAAGACAACACATTTTGTGGAAGGTGAAGTTGCTGGTAACAGGGAAGACCAGATCAACAGGCTTATTAGAAGAATGAAATAAGAGTCTCCACCATGATTAGTTTTCTAATGATCTGCTAATAAAAATGGCTGTGATAAATTTGCAAAAAAATCATCATTTTTCTACAATATATTTATTAGAGTCATGAGACAAGTCTAAAAGAATAACATGTGAAATTATGAATAATTGAAGCCAACACCTCATGGAAAATGTGGAAGACTAATGAAAATTCTAAATTAGGATCTTAAGTACAATAAAAAGGTATTAAATAGATTTATAAACTCTAGATTTTGAGAGATTCTATACTTTTTATATAAAAATAGCATTGACCTTGTATGTCAAAATTTATATTTCTTGAGTTTTAAAATGCTGCTACCAACTTACCAAAATTTATGCTTACAATACTGCATTCTAAAATGAAGCAATCCAACAACTGAAACTTGTCAGGTTAAGGTTTACATCTTTTGGAAAACTAGGTCAGCACTTTCCATTTACTATTCAATCTACTCCCAAAGGATTGGGTCTGCCAAATACTTCAGGTAGTTAAGTGAATATCTTTTTTAAAAGACATCTATTTTAATGATTAAAACCCATGTAATTCTAAATCCTGGGTTACTATTATCAACATCATCATCTTCTTCACCGTTAATTTTAATCTCTGAAATCTTTTTTCACTTCACAACTTTCTCTTAGAAAATGTTAAATTTTACTATTCACCAGAAATATTAGAATAAAATCTTCATTGAAATATTTTAGTTTCTTTCTTTCTTTAGAGCTAAATAGAAATTTTCATGAAAGATTCTTTTTAGTTAAATATCAGGCAGAACCAAAAAAATGCTGTATACAGTAACAGCAATTTTTTTTAAAGGGACAACTTTGAGTGACAAAAGCAGTTTGACTATTATAAATACCCAAATTAATTCAAAAGACCTATGAAGGGAGTTACCATCTGCAACTAAATAGAAGTTTTGTTTGGAATGATTTTACACACACACACACACACACACACACACACAATTGATGCAACCCTTTGTTACAACAGGAGAAAAGGAAAAAAAGAAAGTTACATAATAACTTTATTGTATATTTAAAAGGAATATTAAGTTGTACCTAATAGGTCTGTTTCATTTGCCCCCATTGTTTTATTGTACTAAATTACAGAAATGCTTGTATTATTTCATAAATTAATAATAAAATGAAAAAATAGTTGCATGTTATCACAACAATAGGAGGACACACTGGAAGTTTCAAAAGTTGAAATCACAACTCTGTCATTTATTACTAGTATAAGCAAGTTGTTTACCCTCTCTGGGTCCCACTTTACCTGTCTAAAAACTAAACTGATTTATTGAGATGGCTTCTGAAATTCTCTTTACCTCTGAATCTATAATAATATCATGTAAATGTCAACTACTACTTTAGCTAAAAAGTATACTCCAATCACTGCCTGTTTCTAGCTTGATCTTTATATTCTTAATTCTCTCATTTTCTTAATTGACATTTTTTCCCCTCTCCTTTCCATATTCCCTCCCCCACCCATCTACTGAAATAAAGGGAACCAAACTCTTATGACAAAAATACCTATTCAAGAAAAATAAATTTCCATATTGGCTATGTAAAAAAAAAGGCTTGCTCTCTACCCCCTGCCCCTCAATAAACACTCCGCAGTTCATCACCCCAGTGTCAGGAGGTGAGTAGTATGATTCATCATTGCCTAATTAGAGTCAAGGTTAGTTATTTAGTTATCAGATTGCTTAGAAGATGTGCATTAGCAAAATGAATTTGACTATAAGACTACTCTGAGAAGAATTAGATGTTATCAGGGATTGAGACCAAGGGGAAAACTGAGTGGGGAAAAATGAGGAAGTACAAGTCTCTGCTTGAGCATATTAACTGTTTATGGATGAAGAAAGTTAATTGAACTTGGAATAATTAGAATTCTAGGTGTGTAGTCAAGGGATTGAAAAAGTTAAATAATATTTACATGATGAAATATCTAAGTTACTGGGAAGAGAGGCTTTTAAGGGAGTGGTATGAATTGTGGGAATAATATATAGCAATGTGAAAAGCACTACATTTATAAAATCTGGGGTCTAGTTATAGATTTCTTGTTAACAATGTGACCTTGGATAAATTATTGACTATCTCTTGATTCATCCTTTCTTAAATAAAATGAATGTATAGTACTACATAATCTACATGATTCATATCTGGAATTTTTTTGATCCATTAATGAAATAGGAGAAGAAACAAGTAAAATGATGAAACTGGTATTTTTTTTTGTTTTGTGTTTAACATATCTAGCAAATCAGACTTCAACAAATATTAATAGACAATATGTAAAGTTTTATGTTAGCTGCTGGTTTGGACTTTAAGTTTAAGAAAGATATAAGCAATAACCATATAGAGCATAGGGTTTATTAAGAATTTATGTATCTGGAGCAGCTAGGTGACACAGTGGATGGAGCACCAGCCGAGGAGTCAGGAGTACCTGAGTTCAAATGTGGCCTCAGACACTTAATAATTACCTAGCTGTGTGGCCTTGGGTAAGCCACTTAACCCCATTTGCCTTAAAAAACCTTAAAAAAAGAATTTATGTGTCTTAGGTGTGTTGGCATGTGTCTATAACCCTGTTTAACATTAATATAGTGAGTTCTCAGGAACAAAGCTTTCTTAAGCTATTAAGAAAGGTCAAACTAACTCTGCAAGGAATTGAAGCAGGTGGAGCAGATGAAACTTCCTATGCTAATCATGGGATTGGCCCACTAATAGCCCCTGCATCTTTAGTCTAAGAGAGAAAAAGAGACTAAACTTTGTTTAAAAAAGGAAAAAAGGAAAAAAGAAAAGAAGAAAGAATCCATTCATATCTAAAGGATTATTGTCCTTTAAGTTATTTAATATAAGGAAATTATTTCCCTATTGCTCCCACAATAGTCATATTGCTTCTAGAGATTTGGAATTCCTCTTTGAATTGTTCTTAAAAGCCATATTAGGTGGTTCATGAGAAATAAAAGTAAATTACCTCTTATTGTACATTACTTGGAACTAATAATGGTATAATAGAGTTGGTCATTTCCTTTATTAATCAAATGTGGCTCTATGTTGTTTTTAAATGCTTCCAAAAACTAGATATGCTTTCTTTATTTCTTTGGACTTGAATAGGGATTTTATATTATTTTTCTCAATTACATGTAAAAAACAATTTTAACATTATTAGTTTGAGGTCCAGATTCTCGTCTCTTTCCTCCCCCTCATTGAGAAGGCAAATAATTTGACACAGGTAATACAAGCATGGTCATGCAAAAGACATTTCCATGCACATCATTTTGTGAAAGAAGACAGAGGCAAAAAAATAAAATAAAAAGAAAGAAAAAAATATTTGTGATTGGAATTCGGGCTGTAGCAATTTCTTCTCTGGAAATGAATAGCACCTTTCATCATAAGTCCTTCAAAATTACCTTGAAGCATTATATTGCTGAGAAAAGCTAAGTTATTCATAATACATCATCATGCAATATTACTACTACTCTATAAATATACTGCTCATTTCACTTTTCATCAGTTCATGTAAGTCAAGCTTTTTTGAGCATCATATTCATTTTTTTCCTACTTCAGTCTATATTTAGACCCTATCAACTATTTCTTTGGGATGGATAGCATTATTAATCATAAGTGCATCAGAGAAATTGCTTCAATAACTTTTCCCACAGTTGTTTTTGCTAGCTTTATTTCCCTCCATTCTATTTCCCCCTCACCCCCATTTACACTATTCTTTCTCTCCTTTCATCCTGTCCCTCCTCAAAAGGGTGTTGTATCTCACGACCCTCTCCCAAGATCTTCCCTCTCTTCTATCACTTACAACGGCCCCTCCCCTCTGCCATTTCTCCCATACCTTTTCTCTTTAAAGGTAATATAGATTTCTATACCCAATTGGATATTATTTCCTCTCTGAGTTAAGGGTCATTCAGTCCCCCTCATCTTCACCCCTTCTACTCCATTGCAAAAGTTTTTCCTGTTTCTTTTATATGAAACAACTCACCCCATTCTACATCCCCTTCCCCTTTCTCCCAGTACATTCCTTTCTCGCCCATTAACTACATCTGTTTAATATATTATTCCTACAAATTCACCCTTGCCCTCTCTATATATGTTCCTTCTAACTACCCTAATAAAGGAGAAGATTCATATGATTTATCCGTATCATCCTCCCATGCAGGGATACAAACAGTTCAACATAATTTTCCCTTTCCCATTCATTCTATGCGTCACCTGAGTCCTTTACTTGAAGATCAACCTTTCTATTCAACTCTAGTCATTTCATCAGAAAAGTTTGATAGTCCTCTATTCACTGAATGTTAATCTTTTCTCCTGAAATAGTATGTTCAGTTTTACTGGGTACTTGATTCTTGGTTGTAATCTAAGCTCTTTTGCCATCTGGAATATCATATTCCAATCCCTATAAACCCTTAATGTAGAAGCTATTAAATTTTGCCTTTTTCTGACTGTAGTTCCATAGTATTTGCATTGTTTTTTTCTGGTCCCTTCTAATATTTTCTTCTTGACTTGGGAGTTCTGAAATTTGACTATAATGTTCCTGACAGTTTTCATTTGGGGATCTCTCCTTTTTTTAATTTAAAGATTTTATTTATTTGGGGTTTTAATTTTTCCCCTAATCTTAATTCCCTCCCCCCACCAAATCAATTTGTCAGTCTTTACTTTGTTTCCATGTTGTACATTGATCCAAATTGAGTGTGATGGGAGGCAAATCATATCCTTAAGGAGGAAACATAAAGTACAAGAGATAGCAAGATCAGACAATAAGATATCAGTTTTTCTTTTCCTAAATTCAAGATAATAGTCCTTGGTCTTTGTTCAAACATCACAATTCTGAAGCTTAAGTGAACAGTCAATAAGTACAGAATGAGGCCAGATACAAGGGTTATGTCTGGTTTTTTTTTGTAAGGCAAACGGGGTTAAGTGGCTTGCCCAAGGCCACACAGCTAGGTAATTATTAAGTGTTTGAGACTGGATTTGAACCCAGGTACTCCTGACTCCAGGGCCAGTGCTTTATCCACTAAGCCACCTAGCTGGCCCTGGGTTATGTCTGTTTTAATAGAATCTGGATAGAATCCTAGAACCCTTTCTCCAAAATCAAAACAAGAGGGGTATATTTTGGGGAGAATTTTTCAATTTCAAAGAGTTTTATCATTTTGAATCTTATTTACATGAAAAGGGGATGGAATGCTAATCAATGTCTTGTTATGTGTGTTCAGTTTCAGTCATATCTGACTGTGATCTCCTTTGGGGTTTTCTAGGCAATGGAGTGATTTGGCATTTCCTTCTCCAACTCTTTTTAACTATGAAGAAATTAGAGCAGAATTAAGTGACTTTAACAGGGTCATACATCCTAGCAAGTGTATTAAGACTGATTTAAACTCAGATATTCTTGACTCCAGACCTGGTGTTCTATTCCCTGTGTCACCTAGCTGTCCCTAAATTATGCATGACTTTAAAAAAATGGAATGAGTGAGTCCATCAAGGTTGATCATCACCCCCATGTTGCTATTCGGGTATACAGTGTTTTTCTGGTTCTGCTCATCTCAGTCAACATTAGTTCATGCAGATCCCTCCAGCTTCCCTGAATTCCCATGCCTACTGGTTTCTAGTAGAACAGTAGTGTTTCATGACATACATACATATACCACAGTTTGCTCAGCCATTCCCCAATTGAAAGACATTTACTTGATTTCCAATTCTTTGCCACCACAAACAGGGCTTCTATGAATATTTTTGTACAAGTGATGTTTTTACCTTTTTTCATTATCTCTGCAGAGTATAGGCCCAGTAGTGGTATTGCTGGATCAAAGGGTATACACATTTTTGTTGCCCTTTGGGCATAGTTCCAGACTGCTCTCCAGAAATGTTGGACGAGTTCACAGTTCCACCAATAATGTAATAATGTTGCAGATTTCCATTTGGGGATCTCTTGCAGGAGATGATCAGTGGATTCTTTCAGTTTCTATTTTACCACCTGCCTTTAGGATATAGCGCAGTTCTCATGAGGAATTTCTTGAAAAATGAAGTCTAGGGTCTTTTTTGGTCCTGACTTTCAGGTAGTCCAATAATTTTTAAATTATCTCTTCTGAATCTATTTTCCAGGTCAGTTGTTTTTCCAAGAGATATTTTACATTTTCTTCTAATTTTTCATCCTTTTTGTTTTGTTTTATTGTTCCTTGAAGTCTGACAGTCATCAAGTATTCTTAGCTCCATTTTACATATTAAGAAATTATTTTCTTCAGAGGGATTTTGTATCTCCTTTTCCATCTGACCAATTCTGCTTTTTAAGACATTCTTCTCCAAAAAACATTTTTGGACTGATTTTTCCATTTGACTCAAATTGGCTGCTGATTTGTTTTCATGATTTTCCCACATCCTTCTAATTTCCCTTCCAAAATTTTTCCTCTTCCTCCCTTACTTGATTTTCCAAAATCTTTTTATGAGCTCTTCCATACCCTGAGTCTATTTTATATTTTTCTTAGAGGATTTGGGTACAGAATTTTGTTATATTCTCAGTGTGTACTTTGATCCTCTAAAGGACCAAAGTAAGTTTCTATGGGCAGATTTTTTCTTCTGTTCTTTACTTGTTTCCCTAGTTTATGACTTAATTTTAACTTGTTAAGGTCGTGCTCTGCTTCCATGGTGGTGGACACACTATCCCAAGTTTTTGAGGACTTTTGTAGCTGTTCTTAGGGACATCTCCCAGGGACCTCAATTTCTGCAAGGTCCTGTGCTCTCCTGAACTGCGCTGTACTCTGTGTGTGACCATAAACACTCCACTCTGCCCTGGAACAATAGGTGAGTCCCTGTTCCACTATGGCAATAAAGTTTCTTTTCCTTAGACTGCAGTCCCAGACTTTGCCCAGATCTGAATATGATCCAAGAAACAGAGTTTGTCTCTGCAATCTCTCTTGTCCCCTTACTGTCTATGGGCTGAGTACTCTAGAAACAACTGCCTGGTGGCTCCTCAAGTCAGCTCTTGGTTCCCTGGAACCAGGTATGAGCTAAAGCCTGTCCTGGACTGGACTTCATTCTCACTCTGAGGCAACAGAATTTTGCTGCTGAGCTTTCCACTTGTTCTTGGCAATTCCTGAAGGGTATGGAAACCTCATCCCCTGTCAGAGACCCAGGTACCCTCAGGGAGCCAGGCTCCCACTGGGTTGTTTTTGGGTGACTGGAATTGATTTGCTCCCATGTGGCTAAGCTACACTGTGGGTCCTTGCTAATCCCAGTATACCAGACTTTTCCCATGGATCTTCCAAGTTTTCTTGGACTAGAAAATTGTTTCACATTCTTTTTGTGAGTTCTGTCACGCTAGAATTTTGTTAGAATCATTATTTAAAATATATTTTTGAGTGGTCTGGGGAGAGCATGTAGGAATACCTGCCTTTATTCACCATCAGGGCTCAGCCCCTACTCATCATTTCTTAAAGCAAAATATTATTCCAACACAATCATGTAGAATTTGTTTAGATATTCGCCTGTTGATGGACATCTTATTTTTATACAAATGAGTTCTGTTCCTTTTTTTTAATCTCTTTGGAATATAGACCAATTATTAGATGTATTTCTTGGTTAAAAGGTTATGCATGGTTTTACTACTTCTAACTACCCTATAATGAAAAGGGTTATAGTAGTGAAAGGGGGAGGGCAATGTCCTGAGTTTCAGATTCTTTGTGCAATTGTTTTCAGGGGTAATTCTAAGCACCTATAAATTTTCAACTTCTCCAAGTTAGTATGATCTAGGGAGAAATGTGTTTACTATTTTTCTGTACTAGGCATTGGTTTATGAGTGACCACATACACCTGGAACTTTGAGTAGTCCCCTCTCCCTTGTGCTACTGCTCTTCTTTGATACACAGGACTGTGGCCCACATCCAAATATAGGAAATACAACCAAGTTCTGCCCTGGATGCCAAAAAATGGACCCCTGCAAATCTCCTTCTGGCCAGTTGTCAACCTCCTTACATTATATGTGTTGAGAGGTCAAGAAACCACCACTGCCATCACTGATTCAGAGGTCTGCCCCTGGTTTGTTGGCGTCCTGTCTGCACTTTCCTTTCCCATGCTGTCTGTGCTCCACTCCATCCTGTTGCAGCATACCATCCCTGCCAACCTTCTAAGTTGTCTTGGGCTGCAAAGTTGTGTCATTTCATCTTTTTGTGGCATTTGCTACTCTAGAATTTGTTATCATTATTTAAAGGTATTTGAAGGGGCTTTGAGAGAGAGCCGAGTTGAATTTCTGCTATTAATCCACATCCTGTCTCCACCCCTCCTCAATATCCTTTTAAGGACAAAAAAGGCCCCATGCTCAGAATATTTTAAATAACACAAGGTGGTAAAAAATTGTACTGACATCTTTGTCAGAGTAAACATCTAATTGCACAATTAACTATTTTGAAGAGGACAACATTCACTGGATTCATTTTGCTCTGCCTTTCCCACTTATTGACCTTAAGTTACTTTGGGAAAGTTACTTCTCAGGTCTCTTGGTAACTTTTTAGAACAATATGTAGTAGAAAAGTTGTCATATTACATTGGTAGAAGAGTTTCCTGATCACTAATTCTCCTATATCAATGAAATTTCAGGTCTAACCCCAATATTTATGGTGGAATATAATTTTAGACATTTTGATTTAAAGAACTGGGCTTCTAACTCAGTTTAGGATGTTTTATATTTTGTGGAGGAGGACATAACTCCAAAATGGTGAAGAGAATGCTAAATTTTAAACTAAAAATGTATAGAATTGGTGTGAGAGTTTCTTGGGAGTAGTTTCAAGAATGTAGTTTCAAGACACTATTCAGGAGAGAGATATGTGGACAGAGGAAACTACAGGAATTGGAATGAAAAAGACTTTGGAATCTGTAGATAGGTACTGGAAGTCAACTCCTAGATATAGCTCTAATTTCCAGCTTGTCACCCTAAAGATTTTTGAAGGAGAAATCTCTCAACCATGGTCCTTCTTCTACTTCTCTCAATGTGAAAACCTAGTCCCCTATGGAAAGACATGAGCTAGATTCTAGCAATATTTATTCAAGATATCTGCACTGACATTTATGTATTTATCAATGTGGATATGGAAGAGAGAGAGAGAGAGAGAGAGAGAGAGAGAGAGAGAGAGAGAGAGAGAACCTAATTGAACTCTGAAAAGATTAGTAAAAATTATAAAAGGCTAGAAAAAGTTTTAATTACAAGGGAAGAGAAAAATTGAAGATGATTTAAATTTAATTTTTATTAAGGATTGCTAGGACAGGGATGACTATATGTCTCCATTTTTACAGTGATTAAAATAAAATAAAATGATTCTTTTTTATATCAGAGATATTAAATGAAGAAAAAGTCTGCTGATAGAGGTTGTATAATCTCTGCCCTTGGAGATCATTTAAAAATAGGACAGCCATCTGCTTTGAAGGTTCTGGGTGCTAAATTGTGCTGAGATAGAAAGCTCAGCCAGATGATCTCCTGAATTACTTTTAGTTTTATTAATCTGTTTTGATGTTGTTTACCTATGCCCATGTCTAAATTGCTCTTTCAAGTGAAATATGATGCAGGGCAATAGATTTATTTATGGAGCCGCTTTCATGTTGAGACTTTAGCTGAGAGGCAAAAATATAGCCAGTGATGGCTCTGGTTGATTTCAATTTTTAAAATCTGTTGTAAAGTTAATTAAAATAATAGTTCCATAACACTGGTTGAGGAGAATTGGGAAATACATCTTCCTCTTTTCTTCGGGAGATTAGGGACTTTGAGTATCAACTATTGTTTGTAAGATTCAATTGAGTTGTTGATTGGTTTTGCTGAACTTATTTTTTCCCCTTTCTTATTCATTTGAGATTACAATATAAAATGAAAATGTAAAAACAAGGGATATAAATATGTTTTTTTAATATGTAACTTCTGTGACCCAGGGTCATCTAGCTTGAGTCAGAGGTAGAAATGCCTGACTGATTTCAAATTCAGTAATTTTATGCACATTAATTGATCTTTTTATTTAGCTGTAGTTATACACAAGAACTGTGATTTTTAACTAAAGATACTGCTTCTTTTTAGGAAAGCTTTATTCTTTCAACTACTACTCTGTGTCTATTTTCCTATCTCCATTAAAAAAATGCTCTAGGAACAAGAGCTCCAAACCAGGATTTAGGTACAAATGATAAGTCCTAAGTAAATAATAATGTAGAAAATCATATTGTAAAATCTAAAATCATAATGAAAATATATGGATAAAATTAAAGTTTACAAAGTACTTTCCTCACAACAATCTTGTGAAGTAAAGTCACTAATAATTATTATCCCCATCTTAAAGATGAAGAAATATTTTTAAAAATGTTGTGACTTTAACTATAGAAATTTGAATTCTTGTCTTTTGACTCCAGGAGCACAAATTTCGTTTTTCTCACATAAACCTGAGACAATCCTAAAAACAAGAAGATTCTCAAATGAGGACTCAATGAATTGATATAAATGAGAAAGATACATACATATGTATGTATATACATATACATTTGTAAATTCATTCTCAGAAATCATGAATACATTACCCATATTTATAAATCACTTTGTCATTTTTAAAATATTCTTCTTGCCTGGAGGGATTTTCATGAACTTATGCTGAGTGAGATGAGCAGAACCAGAAAAACACTGTACACCCTAACAGCAACATGGGGGCGATGATCAACCTTGATGGAGTCACTCATTCCATCAGTGCAACAATCAGGGACAATTTGGGGCTGTCTGCAATGGAGAATACCATCTGTATCTAGATAAAGAACCATGGAGTTTGAACAAAGTACAAGGACTATTTCCTTTAATTTAGGAAAAAAACCTGATCTCTTATTGTCTGACCTTGTTATCTCTTATACTTTATGTTTCTTCTTTAATGATATGTTTTCTCTCTCATCACACTCAATTTGGATCCATGTATACCATGGAAACAATGTAAAGACTGACAAATTGCCTTCTGTGGGGGTTGGGGGGAGGGAAGTAAGATTAGGGGGAAAATTGTATAACTCAAAATAAATAAAATCTTTAATGGAAAAGAAAAAATCTAGCTATTAAAAAAAGATTCTTCTCATCCTGAGAGGTTGATAGTAAAGGTATGATATCTACATCAAGGTGCAACTAGATGGTACATTGGAAAGAGTACTGGGACTAGAATCAGGAAGACTTGAATTTTAATCTGGTCTGAGACACTACCTATCACTGGGCAAGTCATTTAATCCTTTCTCCTTATATATAAAATGAGTTGGAGAAGGAAATGGCAAACCATTTGAAAAGAAAATCCCAAGTGGGGTCACAAAGAGTCTGATACTACAAGAAGGACTGAACAACAAAGAAAATGCCCACTTTACAAAAGAGATTTAAAAATCAGTTATGCAAATTTCAAAGCAAGGGTATGCATTATATATATATTCAAAAAGGGGGTATTTTTCAAAAGACAAAATACCCACTTCACAAAAAAGTTAAGTGACTCTTTTCCAATGATTATTTTAACACTTTAATTTGTCAATGAATTGGCAGCTTGGATGCTCTCTTCTCAGCTGCAAGTTGCAGCCCATATAGACGTCATCCTTCATTTCCTGTCCATGTCCTTCCACAAATTCTCCACAGAGGTCCCCCAAATTCACTAGGTACAATACTCTTGATCTTTTGACATTGAGTGTTAAGGCAATAAATAATTCCATTCAATGGTTATCTTACTCTCACTGACTAGTCTAGCCCCCTTTCCACAAATTAATCTATTTAATGATTTTTTTTACTAGAATACTTAAGTACAATTTTAACTGATGACATATTGCAGCCTAATCACATCCACCATCTATCTCATAAGGGCCCTCTGTATGACCTGCAATTTGATTCATCAGATGGCAGTATTTTGTAATTCATAGTCACAGAGTACCACTAGAGAATATTGATGTTTACAGGATTCTTTGCCTTCAAGGAACTTACATTTTCCTTGGGGTAGCCAACATTAGTGAGGGCTAAAATGGGAGACATGAGCTGGAGAAAGGATGAGCTGAGTTAAAATTCTAATTCAGATAATTACTAGTTGAATGACTCTGGGCAAGTCACTTAACCTCTGGCTTTCTAGGGTTCTATAAAATGTAGACAATAATAGTACCTACTTTCTGCAATTGTTAGGATTAAATGAGATAAATTTATAAAATCCTGTCCAAATTTTGAAGTGACATATTAATACAATTTATTAGTAGTAGTAGTAATAGTAATAATGATAATGATAATAATAATAATCTGGGAAGACGGAGAATTTCAGATGGGATGCATTAAGGAGTTAGTACTTTCCAGATGAAGGAATCTAAATTAAGACTAAAAGACCAGTCTAAGCTTCTATAAGTGGGAGAGGAAGATCAATGCCTCACTATAATCAGCAGGTGAAGATCAAAGGCACAAAGAAATTTTAAATTCCTTGTAGAAGGCTATAATATCACTAAAAATGACAAATAACATGTAAAAATAAAATTCAGCATAGTTTCTTTTACAATTTTACAAAGAACAAGACCTATTGGTTAAAATATTGTACCGCCTTCAAATGAATGAAATGTGTATTAAAACTTTAAAGAAAACATCCCAAATGACATTCTGAAAACAATGGATTTCCCAGAGAATTCACATTTCATATTAAGGTAATTATTGACAAGAAACAGGTTACTGAAGCATTTCTTCTGAGATTTAGAAATTAGCTATGTAAATTTCAAAGCATGGATATGCATTATAAATTCAAAAAGGGGGGATTTTCAAATGACAATAAAACAATTACCCATAACATCACCATATTATTTTAGAAGAAAATGTGTCCTGCTGGTTTGGGGTCCAGGGGTTTATAGACAAGCAGATTACTGGCAATGCTTCATGTTGTTAGCTTTGATTTCACATGCAAAGACCAGAAGCTCAAATAACTGAAGAAGCATTTAATTGTAGAGGTTGGTTGAACTGAATGCTGCTAACTCAGATCCAATTTCCTTGTCCTTGCAAATGAAAATGAGGCAACTGTTGCATGAAGGAAGGGATAACTCAAAGCTGGCATTTTCTGATCATGTCTCTTCGATGAGAAATTAGAATGGATGAATAAAGGAATGAAAGAATGAGTGAATAAAAATGTTAATTGTTTACCATGTACCAAGTACTGGAGATACAAATAGAAAAAGTGAATTAGTTTCTACTCTCAAGTAGCTTAAACTCCATTGGGAAAGACAAGACGATATATAAAGGATAGATCACAGCAGATACCATTGTCCCCAAAATGTGAAGGCTAATGTGCACCACTGGATTAATGTGAAGCTTAAGTGAACAGTCGATAAGTACAGAATGAGGCCAGGTACAAGGGTTATGTTAATAGAATCTGGATAGAATCCTAGAAAACTTTCTCCAAAGTCAAAGCAAGAGGGGTATATTGTGGGGAAAAATTTTTCAATTTCAAAGAGTTTTATCATTTTAAATCTTATTTACATGAAAAGGGATGGAATACTAATCAATGTCTTGTTATGGGTGTTCAGTTTCAGTCATATCTGACTGTGATCTCCTTTGGGGTTTTCTAGGCAATGGAGTGATTTGCCATTTCCTTCTCCAACTCTTTTTAACTATGAAGAAATTGGAGAAGAATTAAGTGACTTGAACAGGGTCATACATCCTAGCAAGTGTATTAAGACTGATTTAAACTCAGATATTCTTGACTTCAGACCTGGTGTTCTATTCCCTGTGTCACCTAGCTGCCCCTAACTTATGCATGACTTTAAAAATCTTACAATGATATTCTTTTAAAAGTTGGTATAGATGACAGAACTAATACATTTTGTGAAATGATAATCCTGTTATAGCTGACTCTACATGAAAATAAATTTAATTTTATTCATATATGTATATATATATATATATATGTAACTGATGAGAATCATTTAGAGATGATTCCTGCTCAGTAATGAGGTGGGTCATATGACCTCTAAGGTCTCTCCCACCTTTACTCAATAGTCAAAGAAATGTCAAATCTGTGATTCTCTACTGAAATCCATTAAAATTCCAAAATTAATATGAGATTTCTAATGATTTGTTCCTATTCTCATAGCAGTAGCAGCAGCAGCAAAAACAACAACTTGCTACTGCTTAGTCTTTTATGGAAGATAATTTCTTTTTCTTTTTTTTAAAGATTTTATTTATTTTGAGTTTTACAATTTTCCCCCTAATCTTACTTCCCCCCCCCCAAAGGTAATTTGCCAGTCTTTACATTGTCTCCATGGTATACATTGATCCAAATTGAGCGTGATGAGAGAGAAATCACCTCCTTAAGGAAGAAACATAAAGTAAGAGAGATAGCAAGATCAACAATAAGATATATATTTTTTTCTAGATTAAAGGTAATACTCCTTGGTCTTTGTTCATACATCACAATTCTTTCTCTGCATGCAGATGGTATTCTCCCTTGCAGACAGCCCCAAATTGAACCTGATTGTTGCACTGATGGAATGAGCAAGTCCATCAAGGTTGATCATCACCCCCATGTTGTTGTTAGGGTGTACAGTGTTTTTCTGGTTCTGCTCATCTCAGTCAGCACCAATTCATGCAGATCCCTCCAGCTTCCCTGAATTCCCATCCCTCCTGGTTTCTAATAGAACAATAGTGCTCCATGACATACATATACCACAGTTTGCTAAACCACTCCCCAATTGAAGGATATTTACTTGATTTCCAGTTCTTTGCCACCACAAACAGGACTTCTATGAATATTTTTGTACAAGTGATGTTTTTACCCTTTTTCATCATCTCTGGGGAGTATAGGCCCAGTAGTGATATTGCTGGATCAAAGGGTATGCACATATTTGTTGACCTTTGGGCATAGTTCCAGACTGCTGTCCAGAAAGGCTGGATGTGTTCACAGCTCCACCAACAATGTATTAGTGTCCCAGATTTCCCACAACCCTTCCAACAATGATCACTGTCCTTTCTGGTCATATTGGCCAGTCTGAGAGGTGTGAGGTGGTACCTCAGAGATGCTTTCATTTCATTTCTCTAATAAGTAGGTAAATTTCTTGTTCAAAGGTAATTTAAAAGCATAATCTCAAAAAAAAATCTTCATCTCAATTTTAGGAAACTAGGGCAGATATTTTGAGCCTAATACTTACTGGCTCTGCTACTTAAAACCTTTTTCATCCTGGACAAGTCATTTCATTGGGGTGGTGGGAGAACCCTTTGTATTCATCTTCAGTTAAATGAGAGGGTGGGAGGGAAAGTATTATTTTTGTTGTTTTTAGATCCCTTTCAAATCTAAATTCTATGAATTTTTAATTAAATTGGAAATTTGAGAAGTTATTTGATTTGTTTAAGTTCAATATCAATATCAATATGAGGGTGAGATTAGGATTTTACAATTGGATAAAAATTTGGAAGATCAATTCCTAGTTTATGTCTTCCAAAAGAAATAATGATTTTAGCTTTCAAAATAAGACATAGTTGTGTATTATTAATAAACTTATTTATGATTTGTAATCTAAATTACTTAAAATTTCAGATATTGAAATATAATGATAATGCTAATTTTTCCACTTCCTATTCCTCTTCCAGATATCAATAGACTATAAGTATTAAGAACTGGATATGTATCTTGATTTTGAAAGTAACTCATGTTTTTGTAATATTTTAAATTCTGAACCTTTCTCCTCATTTATACTCATGGTATTCAACTCATACAGTTATTATGATGAACAAATGAGACAAAGCATATGAAAGTCATTATAAATTTAATTCAATGGAATTTAATTATGCAAACATAGATTAAGCTCCTTGTTATGCAAAGCAATGCGCCCCAGGCAAAGTAAGATAGAATGTTTAGATGCTTAGAGCCAGTCTCTGTCTTCACAGAACCTATATGTTAGTAGGGGCACAGGAAACATATAATGAATATCATACAAAATAATCATTTCTTCCTTCTGACTGCCATTAAACTAACATTTCTTCAACTCAAATTTTCCAATCATACCTATCCAAAGACACTAGGGATGTAAATTGGGGGGGGGGGGAAGCAATGTAATCTCTATACTTGACCTTATCCTCCAGTTGAAAAAGATGAAAGAAATTTCAGCTGCATGGTATATATGATGGCATCAATTATGAAGGGTCTTTATCACCAGGCTAACACGAAACATGCCTCTAATGATGGTTTGCATCATTAGTGATTAGTTCCTGAGGAGAGCAAGGTCCATGTTCAAGGACTGTCATTTATTAGTCATAGTTATCACAGTACTAACTATACTTAGTCACAGTAAGTACAAGAACTTACTTATTAGTAATACAAGCCTAGGAGTCAGGAGATTTAATTTAATATTTTGAATCTAATTCTTATGTATATGATTTGTAGGAAGTTACAACAATTTCCTCAAATCTCAGTTTCTTCATTTGTAAAATGGGAATAAAAAGACCAGCAATAACTATTTCAAGGAAGCAGCTATGTGGTCCAATGGAGAGAGCACTGGGCCTTCAGTCATGGAGATGAATTCTAGTCTGGCCTCAGAAAATTAGTTTATAGCTGTGTAATCCTGGGCAAGTCATTTCACTTCTTTTTGTCTTATTCTCCTATAGGAGGAAATGGCAAACAACCCCAGTATTTTTTCCAAGAAAACTTCATGGATTGTATTGTCCATGGGGTCCCAAAGAATTCAACATAATGAAACAAGAACACGAATAACAATAACAAAAACAAACAACATAAACCACAATATCTTCTTTACAGGATTGCTGAAGGGAACTATTACAAATTTTAAAATGCTATTGAGTAATGAAACACTATTATGGTTAAGAAACATAATGTGAGAAGAGTAGGGAAGAACTGAATGATGTCCAAAGAGATATTAGGATGATAGCAATGATAAGAGAGATTCAATGATTAGCAAGTTGTAGATGGAGGTACAGAATCAGAGTCTCCTGATAGTTTTCATATTGTTTGACTTTGTTCAAATAGCTAGCTTCTATAATTTTCTACCTAAGAGAGAAAATGTCTGCCAATATCCTGCGCAGTCATGATTTGTTATAAATTCTTCACTAAGAGATATTTTGCAAGACAATAAGTCAGTATGAAATAGATAGGACTCAGCAGATAGAGCCGGTCCCTAAAGTTATTGTTATTGTCATTTTTATTATAATTTAGCACTATACTTTTGTTTATTTAGAAACCATTTTGGAAAACTGCCTATTTAAATTTTGAGCCTATGTAAGTCTATGTGCTGTAACAGTGATATATGATATATATATATGGCTAGAAATAGTTACAATAGCAGACATTCTGAAGATAAATATGTGTGTGTGCAAAAATGTTTATTTTTTTATTAGCTATAACATTGATTCAGCTGATATATACTCATATACTTATGAAATCCTTACAATATCTAAGGTATAAATTATAAAAGAAATGCATATTGGAACAATATGTAAGTATATACAAGTGTATTTATGCATATAAATATCTATCTTTAATAATATAAAATTGTTTTGATCCTTTTGGAACATTGTGTGCATGCATGGTAGGGTAGTCATAATAGTTGTGGTGGTAGTAATAGCAGTAATAGTAGTAGTAGTAGTAGTAGTAGTTTAGTAGTGATTCTATTACTCCTTCATTTTCTACATAAGAAAACTGAGTTCCAGAGAATTTACATGAATTATCCAAGGAACAGAAGTAGCATGTGAATATAGATAATTTGCCTGAAATTTTAGTGGTGTTTCCACTACATCCCATAGATCAAAGTTTACTGACATTCCCTTAATGTCCCCAAATATTGAAATCCAGGTGGATAAATATACACATTTCTTTTCTACTACTAAACTTGAAAAGAAAAAAATGAAACGGGGAGGACAAGAAGCAAATAGAAGAGTTAAAAGAAAATGACTCTGCTTAGTCAAATTATAACCAATTTTACAACTGGAAATTGTTTTTGATTACATAGATTATGATCTCCATTAGCAAACACAAAGACAAAAGTTTTAAAGCTCCGTGGGTTACTGTCACCTTTATGTATTTGATGTTTGCTCATTTTTTTCAATTTGATGTTTCCTCATTTTTGATTTTTAGATAAATTTTAAATTTAGATTATATTATCAGGGTGTATGGGGGGTCCTGCTTCAGGCTTTATGTGAGTGTGGGGGGGGGATTGCCATTTTTTTCAGAGTGAGTTCTGGGCATTTGTAAGTTTTGGTGATTCTAAATTGATATAATCCAAGGAGGTATGTGGTCACTGTTCTATTGGTCTTTACCCAGGAAGGGACCTTGTGCCCTTTTGGCCATAAGAAATTCTTTTTGGCTCTGGAATTGTGACCAAGTCCCCTGTTCTTTTGTAGCCACAAATGCTAGTGCTTCTTTCTTTCTTTCTTTCTTTCTTTCTTTCTTTCTTTCTTTCTTTCTTTCTTTCTTTCTTTCTCTCTCTCTCTCTCTCTCTCTCTCTCTCTCTCTCTCTCTCTCTCTCTCTCTCTCTCTCTCTCTCTCTCTTTCTTTCTTTCTTTCTTTCTTGAAACCAAGAGCAGAGTCCCTGCTCCCTTATGAACAATCAAAAGCACTCTTCTCCACCCTGAAACTGTGACTATGGTCCTTACTCTCCTGAACTCACAGACATTCATACAACTCTTTGCTCTGGAATTGTAACCCACAACTCCATCTTTGCTAGTTTAGAGCCTTGGCCAACTGGGCAATGTTCCACAGTAGAATAGGAAGAAAACCAGGGTTAAAACTCATACATTCAAATTTCAGTATCAGGACTCTTTCCAGTTTCCAAGACCGCTTTTCTACCACCTACATAAACCCTTGAAAAATAAAGAAGTAACTAGGTCTTCTAGATGTTATATAAAAATCAAAATTTCCTAGACTGTTAGAGCCAGAAAAGCAGTGTCTGGTATTTGATAAATTTAGTTCTTGCTTGTGAGAGGGGGTGGGCGAGTGGGAGGCTGAATAACTTGTAAGTGATTTCTCCCCTTCATTTCATCTGAAGTCACTGAATGAATATACTCTTCTTTTCAGGTTTCTTCTGTTCTAAAATCTCAGATACTGAACAAAAATCCTCTACTGTAATTAAACAATCAAATGGAGTGTCCTAACAGCCATTTACTAATAATTCATGCTACAAGGCTATTACTGTGATACATCATGACAAAGCAACTAAGGAAGGCAGCATAGGTTAGTGGGAGCAGAATTAGCCATGAAATAAAAGTACCAAGGTTAAAATCCACCCCCCCATTGGTACCCCCCCTCTCTCTGTCTCTGTCTCTTCCCATCTCTCTCTCTCTATGTCTCTCTGTCTCTATGTGTATGTCTGTCTTTCTGTCTTTCCCTGTCTCTGTCTCTCTCTGTCTTTGTCTCTTCTTTCTGTCTCTCTGTGTCTCTGTTTATCTCTCCTCTATCTCTGTGTGTGTGTCTCTCAATCTCTGTCTCTGTCTGTCTCTTTCTTTCTGTCTCTGTCTGTCTGTCTCTGTCTCTTTCTGTCTTTCTGTCTCTGACTCTGACTCTCTGTGTCTTCTTTTATTAGCTGAGTGATTTTGAACACATCACTGAATATCTCATGGCCTCAGTTTTATCATTTACATTACCAGGGGAGTAAAGCAGTTCTCATCAGGCCTTCCAGACATACTGGGGGATTTAAACAGTGAGCTCCAAAAGACTGAGTGTAATTTTAGACTATTTAAACATTCTTCGTGTATATCCATACATGTATTTTTACAAAAATGAATATATGTTTTTGTCATATATCAATTATATATAGTTTGTTTAGAGTATGAACTAGGTTTTGAAATTTTTTATTGATTGGCAGGTTGGGTTCACTTCTTTTATCTCCTGGAGAAGATAATACAGATAATGGTTTACCTATTGTATAAAACATTGGACTTGGATTAAAGACATGAGTTCAAAGACACTTCTTAGCTGAGTAAACCCTGAAAAAAAAAGTCACAACCTGAGCCTTAGTTTCCTCATTTGTAAGATAATAATTGCATGGATCCCAACACAGGGTTGTTGTGAGGCTCAAGTGAGATAACAAGTATAAAATTTCTGTTTTGCAGTTCTTAAAAGCTTAATTTACAGGCAACTTTATTCACTGTTTCAATCCCCTTTAATTCTAGTGTCTTTCCTCTGTTGATTATCTTCAATTTATCCTGCTTGTACATATTTGTTTAGATGTTGCATCCTCATTAGATTTTAAGTTCCTTGAGAGTAGCAACTGTTGTCTGCCTTTATTTGTATTCCGGACTCAGCATGTTGCCTGGCAGATGGTAGGCACTTTAAATGTTACCATTACTGACTTAATTGACTAAATGACTGACATTTTGCTTCATGTCCCTGAATAACAACAAAGACCTTTTTAAATATTTTTTTGTTTGTTTTTAATGCTAATAACCATATAAATATATCCTGTGGTTAACTAAATAACAAACATGATAGAGTCACAAAGTGATGGGAAATGCTGAAAGCTAAGTTAACTTAAGCAATGATTATCCTTCAACTTCATTGGAATATCAATGGACCTAGGCTTATATGATAAAAAAAAATAGTATAGCCTTAAAGAATCTCGATTTAAATCCTAGCTCTGCTACTTGCTACGCTGGGTGAACTTTAGAGCAAGTCACTTCCCCTATTCTGGGGAATGAATAATTTGTGCTAAACAACCTCCTTGGTCGCTTTTAGCTTTAAATCTTAAATATTCTCTTCTTGCCTATACTAACATATTTCTTGATTGTTCTCTAAATATTTTGATCCAAACAACTCCTCCCTCCCATTTTTTCCCAGTTTCTTTCTTGGTCTAAAGTGGATATGGGAATAAGGTACATTGAATTATAAGCATAGTCAGGATAAGAAAAGTTGAAGTTCTTAGAACATAATAGCTGTTTAATGAGTGTTTTAGACTGATTAATTTAACCTCCAGATGGCCAGTCTCAGTTTCATTATGATTCCTTTTACTTTATCTTGACACTGGATCTGGATGACTGGAGAAAAAAAAAAGTGAGACTGGTGACTTTGCACAGCCCTTCCTCACATAAATCTAATTCATTTGCAAGTTATGGCATCACCTCTCTGAAGTCTTGGTCCTCTTTGAAAACAAAGGACAAACAACAACTAATAGCAACAAACAACATAAATAGACATCCAACAAAGACAGGGATGTTAAAAATACTTTTCTATGAATAGTCTTTTCTATATATCATATAGTACTTAGCAAAGTGCTTTGCATATAGTTGGTGATTAATGATTTTTTGTTTGTTTCTTCAAAAGCAGTTTTGTCTGCTTATCTTAACAGATTGGTGTTAACAAAAGCCTGGGTTACTCATCAGCTTCACCTTTCTCGGCCTCTTTTACTCTCTGATTAAAGG
Organism: Macrotis lagotis; assembly: GCF_037893015.1. Taxonomy (NCBI): domain Eukaryota; kingdom Metazoa; phylum Chordata; class Mammalia; order Peramelemorphia; family Peramelidae; genus Macrotis; species Macrotis lagotis. The sequence goes on from NC_133665.1 coordinate 74,173,990, forward strand.
ATTGGAAGGTGGAATGTTATCTACTTGCAAAACCTTCTTTTATAGAGGGTAGAAATCAGACTCCCAAGTGTCTTTGCTTTCAAACTACAATTCGGCTTTCAACATCCCAGCCTTTCCAGATTCTTTGTATGTATTATCTCCCCTCATTAATGGAGGAGGAAATAGCAAACCATTCCAGTATTTCTTCCACAAACACTTGGACAAGACTGAAGCTCATCCACAACAAGCAAACAAACAAGCAAAACAAACATACAAATAACAGCTTCTCCATTAGATTATAAGCTCCTTGATAATTAAGACTATCTTTCTTTATATGATTTGTATCCCCAAAGCTAAGTAAAATGTGTGGCACATAGCAGGCACTTAATAAATGTTTATTGAATTGAGTTGAGTAGAAATATAAATACAATTTTATTCCAATTAATTTTTAAAAATTAACAGGGAAGAGAAAAATTAAATGATGCATTTTTACTATGAATATGATTTTTTTCCAAACTATAAATAAATTCAATGAAAAGGAGACAAGAGAGCTGAAACAAGGATGCCAGAGTATGTTTGACAACATCTGGGAAAATATGCCAATTTCGTAGACTATAAGTGTCATCCCAAATCACAAAATTACCCTAGAATTATATGTACAAAGTTGACACTGATCTTAGTATTCATGTGGAAAATGGCATGCAAATTCATAGAGATTTCTTTCAGACTAAATATAAATAATAGTAATCTCTTCTACCACTCAGCTTCAAGGAAATCTTTTACACAGGGACATTATTTTTTAGCAGTTAGTGAGAATTTGTTGAAATAAATAGAGCATAATAGAAAATATGTCTGCTTCTGAATCTTTTTACCAATGTCTTAGATAAAAAAAATAGATAGGTTTTTTTTATAAGCAATGGGGTTAAGTGGCTTATCCAAGGTCACACAGCTAAGTAATTATTAAGTGCCTGCAGTCAAATTTGAACTCAGGTCCTACTGACTCCAGGGCCAATGCTCTACCCATTGCATCACCTAACTGCCCCTAACAAATAGCATGTTAAACAGATTTTCAGATGACAAAATGCTATAGTGAATAGAGAAAATGATGGACTAGAGATTCAAGTTAAGAATGAACGCCATGACAGCAGAGAACATTGTACTAAATCAGCAAGATGAAATCAAGTAGGTATAAAGTCTTACATTTGATTTTTTAAAAGTAACTGTATAAGGTGGGAGAATCAGGCTTTAATAACAAAATGTGGGACACAGATATTTTGATCTGAATGGACTATAATTTCAGTATGAGTCTATAATATCTTTTGGAAATCATGTCTAGGAAAAACTAAACAAAACACTGATAAACTTGAGCATGTTCCAAATAGTACCAATAAAAAAATGTAAGAGGATTGAAGAATGTCATATAAGCACTGACAATGACTAGAGGCATTCACTATTGGAAGAAAAAAAAACTGATGTGGTATCTTATCTTTGCTTTCTTGTGTTACAGAGCTACCTGTTGAGTTCCAGAGGGTAGAATCAGGATAAAAGAGGACAAGTTGAAGAAAAGGAGAGTTTTAGCCTTAAATAGGGAAAAACCATGGAACAATTAAACATCTATAAGGTATATATTAACTTAAGAGATGGTGAGTTCCCCATCATTAGAAATTTTCAAACAGCACTGGATGACTACTTGCCAAATCTGCTGTAGTGAGCATCTCAAAACAGGTAAGGTTTAGACTAGATGATCTAAAATACCTAGATGCTCAAGAACATATTCTCTTCATAAATTTGCATGTCATCCTTGTGCAGGGGCTATGCTAATCTTCTCTGTATCATTCCAATTTTAGTATATGTGCTGCTGAAGTGAGCACAAACATATTCTCTAATGATGCAATGATAAATAAAGGAAATATTTTAAAGACTCAACAATTAATTTTGGATACTGGAAGGCAGGGGCATCAGTTGACTTCAAGAATCCCATCAAATTAATGGAGTTGACACAGAACATCTATGTATCTTGCAGTGGAAAGAGTAAATTTGGATACAGAGGATACTATGCATGACTTCTGGGAAATTACTCAGCCTCTAATGAACATTACTTTCTACATCTATGAAACAATGATGTTGATCTGGGTGATCTCTAAGATTCAAATCTATGATCCTACTCAGTGATATTAACAACTAGCTTCTTGTTTTAACTTACTTAATTAAAATTAGCTATAAATATTATTTAAGAATAGTGGGATATTGTATATACTACCAAATAAAATCTGGAATATGCTCAGTCTGCCAGCATTGAAGTCATATTTATCATAAAGCAAATTGCCCTATGAGCATGATTAAAAATAAGCAAAAAGTGAGCTAACATACTTTTCATAGTATTCGGAATCATGGTTAGGTAGAAGTTTGTTGGAATATCTGTTTTCTTGTTTTAAATTTTTAAAAAATTTAAGGTAATGGGGTTAAGTGACTTGTCCAGGGTAACACAGCTAAGAAGTTAAGTATCTGAGATCACATTTGAACTCAGGTCCAGTGCTTCAAGGCCAATGCTCAATCTACTGCACCCCCTACCTGCCCTGTTTTCTTTTTTTAAATAGAATAAAAGCTCAATATGAAGCAGCAATGTTTTATGGAAACCAAAAAAAAAAAATAATGTAAATTAGAATTGCATTTAGATAATTATTGTTTTAGGAATCAGGAGGCAATAGCTCCTCCATACTATGTCCAGTCATAGCTACATTATTGATTTCAATGCTATGTACCACAATTTAGGAAAGGTAAGCTATAGCATATTAAAAGGAATACAATCAACATGCTGAATTCATTTTATAAGAGGACCCTTTAAAGGAACTGGGGATGGGAAGATTTGGGTGGGGTCCTTCTATCTGTCCCTCAGTATTTGAAGGGATTTCTCTCAGAATAGGAATTAGATTGTTTTTTCTGTCTGTCCCCATATAGTAAAACAAGGAACAATGGTAAGAAATTACAAAATCAAATTTAAATTTGATGTCAGGAAAACAAAAACAAAAACCAAAAAGCTTCCTAGTAATTAAAGTTATTTAAATTGTAATGGTATGCCTTAGAAGGTAAAAGGGTTTTTTTTCCACATACAGAAATTTATTGGAGCTCTTCAAGCAAAGGCTGAATAAATTGTTGTTTTATGTTAGGGCGAGGATTCTTTTGTGGGGTATAGAATGCCTTAGCTGGGCCCTGAGGTCTCTTATCCCTTTAAAAGTATGCATTGTAAACAAGGAGAGAGAAGTAATACTCTAAAGATTCACTGAAGCATTCTTGAATTATGGATTATTGGGAACTATGTTTAGCTCAAAGGTAAAACAATCTTGAAGTCTTACGAAAGAGTTATTCTCAACATACAGTATGGAATAGTAGAAAATGAAAACTACAATCTTTTGAAACTTCATTTTTTCTGAATTTTAAAAATGAAAATTATACACATTTTGTGAAAAATATTTGTAAATGTAACAATATTTTATAAATGTAAGTTATGATTCTTATTAAAGTCAAGTTTTTAAAGCCCTTTTTTATGACATTTTCTTTCAGTTTGATTATGGAAAGTATTTTCATCTCTCTTGCCTTATTTCAAATCTGTAAGAATTGAGATGAGATGAACATTTACTGATAGGAGTAGCTATTGTCTGAAGCATCTACTTAAAGCACAACTTCCTTAAATGTAGATAGTGCGAAGGTTTTTTCCCCAAAATAAAAATTAGTTACACTAATAACAACATATTTTTATATTAGTTTGAAGTTCACATAGCACTTTGCTTGCAATAACCAGCGAAATTTGTGCAGACATTTTTATCTCCATGTCCCCTTTTTAACACTTGACCTTGAATTATATAGTTTGCCTTTTAGATACACACCAGATTTAAGGCCCATATACCATACTACTCTGTGAAAAACCAAAGCTGAGGATATATTGCTTCTTGGGTTCTAAAGTTTATCACGTTGATAAAATTCTATTTGTTGTATAAACAACTCATTTCTCTGCAGAAACCAATTTTATTTATATGTCATTCACACTATTCCAATGGGTTTCATGAAGAAAGTCCAATATAAGGAGAGTTATCAATGACAAAAGGGAGATGACTTTTTACATTCATAAGCTGAGAAAGAAAGAATGGAATAGAAGAGGGAAAGAAAAGATATGCTTATTTCATGTGTTCATCTCATCCCCAAATTGAACTATGGGAAGTACCTCTTCACTTGCAAAATTGCTGACACCTCATTACAAAGAAATAATAAATATCTGAAACCAAAAATATATGCATATTTTTTCTATTTTTAGGTATGCTTTTTAAAAATTACTTTTTTTTTCAAATATTATTTATTTTTAACTTTTTTCCTTTTTTAAAATTTTTAGTTCAAGATTCTCTCCCTCTCATCCTTCCCTCATTTTCTAAAAAGACAAATATATGATATCAACTATACATGTGAAATCATGTAAAACATTTCTACATTTGTCATATTGCAAAAAAGCAAGAAATTCATATTTCAATTTGTACTCAGCTCATCAGTTTACTCTCTCTTTTCATATATTTTTTGCATCACTCTTAATTTCTTTTCTTATTTTCTAATATCTCTTTCTTTAACTCTTTCAGGAATTCCTGATAGGCTTGTGTTCAAACATTTTCCCCTTGATGTTTAGTTGGTACTTGTTTTCACCTTGTTGTATTATTTGGAATTTTTGTCTTGATCTTTCCCTGCCACCGTTACAGTTTTTTATACTGCAGTTCTGTTGTTGTTTGATCATTTCCCCAGCCTATTTCTTGACTTTTAAATTTATGTTAAATTTGAACCTCACTTACCTTGGGTGAGAAAGAACTTTTCCAAGCTTTAGACTTTTTTTTTCAAGTTTTCAAAGACATCAAGTTTTCAAAACTAGTTCTGGAGGTCTGCAAGTTTTTGGTGTTTCCAAGGTAGTTTGATCCAGAGAGATGTAGTCCCTATTCTGGTCTATAGTATTATTTTTACCCAGTTAAGGGCCCATGGTCCCTTGCAATCCTGAGTGGAGCTACTCTTTAATCTGGTAATGTGATTAGAGGCTCTACTTTTTTGTAATGACCAGTAGCATTTCTCTCTTCCCTGGAACTGTGACTGGAAACTGTAACCTGAAACTGCAAATGGTCAATAGAGCTGCCAATCATCACCACCTGTACAAAATGTCAGGTTAGGGTCCCTTGTAATCTCTTTCTGATCATCTCTGTTCTGAGAATACAGACTGCTGAGGTTCATTAAAAACCCCCAACTTTATTCCTATATACTTACCTATTGGGCTGAATTTTCCTTAGCTGAAGATAATTGCGTGTGTGGGGGAGTTGATGATGAGAAGTGATGTTGAGATTTAGCTGTAGGTTATTATCTCTAGTTTGATTTTAAATATAAAACAGGAATTTTCTAGGGGAAAAAGAACCATAAGTGTAAGGGGGAAAGTTGCCTTAATCATCCTTCAACAGCTTTAAGCTGACCCCTCTTGTCAATAGGTTGTGAGCAGAGGGCTATTTCATAAAGATAAGTTTTTGTAGATATGAGAATTCCCTCCACTAAATAATTGTATGTGATTTCCTTGAAAGCAGGGACTTGATTTTTTAAATTTGTTCTATTCCCTATGATTTGCAAAGTCCCTGGCACTATACAAAGTGCTTAATAAATACATAAACAGTCCAGCGACTTAATACATAAAATTGAAGAATTTGTGAAATGAAACCAGAAGTACCTTGTCCAGGGTAACATAGCTAAGTGTAAAGGCAGGATTTAAATAGAGGCCTTTCTGATTCTAAAATTAGCATTACACCCATCCTACCACGCAACTATGTTTGTTGATAACTTGACAATTATAGGAATAAGAGGAGTATCTATATCACCAGTTTATATGCATATGGACTTCTTGGTATGGAAATTCCGTAGAGCAGCCACCTATGACTTAGTAAATAACTTTTAATGAGATGCCAAGGCATATAGGGTCTCACAGCTAGTAAATGACTGAAGCCAAATTTAAACTTACAAAGAGGAACCTTCCTGACTCCAGGTCCAGCATTTTATCGACCATGTCACCTAACTACCGAAGTGAGTACTTAATAAATGATTATTTCCTTCCAAGTTGATTTTTAAAGCATTCAGTATTAGTAGTTTATTCAATTAATTCTCCAGGGTTGAGCTATAGAAGTGAGGTGATGAAAAAGCAGGTGTACATTCCAGGTTTCAAAAGGAATCTATGCAATGATATAGGGAGAAGAAATGAGATGACATGTGAGGGAAGGATATTTTCATGAAGGGGAATAATGTATTGACCAGAAAGATAAATTGGAGAAAGTTTGTGAAGAGTTTTAAACATCAAATAAAGTTATTTGTGTTTCTGATCACCAAGGAGTCACTGTCATTTATTGAGCAGGAGACTTACACAGTCAGATCTGAATTTTAGTACCATCACTTTGGCAACTATATAGAAGATGGATTGGAAAGGGCAAAATTCTGAAACAGGGAGAACGATTAGGAAGTTACTGTAACAGTCCAAGCCAAAGAAATGATAGCTAAAAATTGATAAAGGACTAAACCAGGATGGAGAGAAAGAAGAGAAAATACTGAGCAATATTAAAGAAGTAGAATAATTAAAATTTGGCATCTGATTAGATAATTCAAGTGAGAGGAAGCTGAGAATGGCATCAAGGTTATGATCATAGATGACTTGAAAAAACAGTTTTCAGTTCTATTTTGAACATGTTAGCCCTAAAATACTATTTCTTTGAAGAAACTCAAATTTTCATATTTCTTTGGCATCTGAGATAATTCTCAGGACTCAATAAATATTGATATGGATTATAATTGACAATGTGTAATCCAGAATAGTGCTCTGATCAGTGAATGGGTTCAAATCTTATCCCTGACATTTAACTAGCTCTGTGTTCTTGGTTCTATGTCTCAGGCAACTACCTAAGTTGAGTTTTACTAAATCATAGTTGGAGTTTTGATGGAAGAATTTCCCAGGGGAGTTCTACAATCTGATAAATCACAACTGCTTTATGTACATAATTGATAATATAAATTACTTCATCAATACATCATTTTAATTATTGTTTTAGTCCTTTCATTCCTAAAAAAGGAAAGGAAAAGAAAAGTAAAAGAAAAAAGTGTTTGTTAGTCTAAGTAAAAAGTTGTATTACATGGACATGATGACTTTCTGTTACTGTAGGTGACTTTGTTCTTCTGTCACTGTTTTCTTGACTAATTAAATATTTATCTGGTGTAATAACAATAATTATAAAATGTAAGTCAGCAGCTGTTAGTGCACATATTTTTGTTGCTGACAAATTCAATTAGAGCTATGGCTAGCTAAACCAATCAGTGAACAGGTAGCTCAGAAAAGGTCAACTCTGAATTATTGTTTCCCATAATCATTCCCCAAGCCATTAAGCCTATAAAATTCAATTGAAACTAAAGCCCATAAAAGTAAATTATAGAAAAACCTGTCCAGGTAGTTTGTGAACATTTCCTACATTGCTGACTTTGGTTAGTGTTATACATCATAGACCTTCCTTCCATTATGGTTCTAGAAAGTTTGCTGTTTTTAAAGATATTTTGGCAGCATGGTAAGGGAATTACTTTAGGGCAGTCCAATGAACCAAGTTTAAATCTCAACTCTGTTACTTAATAGTTATGTGCCATTGAGCAAAATCATAAGAATACTATCCCTCCCAGTCCTGAATACTATGAACTCTCCCATAAGAAGCTTGAATGAATTAACCAAAAACATCCCATAGTCAAACTGACAAGTTTAAAATGCTTAATGAAAAGTCAGAGGCAGATAACAGAGTATAGGTTGGGACCAAATAAATTCTCCAGCATTCTCCTCTAAACAAATCTAAAATAATGGAATTCAAATTTTGGAGCAGCGTAGCTAACAAAAGGTTAGAAGGAAACATTTTTCAGCTGAAGACAACTTTGGAAGTCTGCAAGGATGGTTGGTAATACTGGAGTCAGCACAGATCTGGGGTGCTATAGGAGCACCAGTTTTAGACCTTGGGGGCAGTCATCTAGCACTGTAGGAGCAACACTTTCAAGAACTCTCAAGGGTTTGCAGCCAAGATGATGGAGTGAAGGCAAGAATTCCCACAAGCTCTCCCCCAGACTCTACCAAAGACCTTGAAACAACAACTCTAGCCAAATTCTAAAGTGGTGAAACTCACAGAAAGACTGAGTGAAACAATTTTCCAGCTCAAGACAACTTGGAAGATCTTTGGGAAATATCTGTTATACCCGGGTTAGAAAGGCCCTAAGCAAAGCCTGGGCTACACCTGAGCAAACTGGCTCCAGGCATCCAGAAACAGCCTATGGCAGCAGGGGCAGTTTGCAGACCTCTTAGTCCTGGGATTGTCAAGGACAATTGGGAAGGTTAGTGGTAAAACTCTTCCACACCAGTGTGAGAGCAAAGCCCAGTCCAGCTCAGGACTCAGGGCAGATTCAGCTCCAGGAGCAAGCCTGGCAAGCCACCTGTTAGGGAGCTTCTAGAATGTTCAGCCTATGGGAGTAAGGCGGTCAGGGTAGACTGTTGAGGTCTCTCCACTATCCCTGGGACAGGACTTTATTGCTTTGCCCATACTCACATTCAAGTTGCAGTCTGAGGTCCCCTATTGCCATAGTGGAGCAGGGACCCTCGTCACAGTTTCAGGGCAGAAGGAAGTGCTTGTTGTCATCCACAGATCAGAGCACAATCCAGGAGAGCAGTCAACCTCTCATTAGACAGTGAAGGAACTGAGGTGCTTGGTGTGTGTGGGTGGGGGGGGTGTCCCTGAAAACAGCTGCAAAACCTCTCAAAAGCTTGGGAAAGAGCATTTTTTCCACCATGGAAGCAGAGTTCCACCTTAACAAACAAAAAAAAGTTAAAATCAAGCCATAGACTGAGGAGAGCAAACAACAGAAGAAAAAAATCTGACTATAGGCAACTATACACTCAGAAGATGATGGAAAAGGAAAAAAGGAGATATCTGTTCAAAAATATTTTTTGTGGTAGTAGACAACTAGAAATTGAGGAGATATTCCTCAAAAGGGAATGACTGAAAAAGATGAGGCATATGAATGTAATATAGTACTTCCATACTACAAGAAATGATGAGGGCCAATATTTCAGAAAAAACATGGAATGATATATAAATTGATGCAATGTGAACTGAAGAAAACTGGGAGATCACTGTGTCCACTAACAGTAATGTTATGGTAAACTGTAAATGATGATCAACTGTGAAAGACTTAGCCACCCTGATCAATAAATGATTCTAAGCAATTCCATAGGACTTATGATGAAAAACATACTTTATGCTTCCAGAGAGAGAACTGATAAAATCTGAAGGCATAATGAAGTATATATTTTCACTTTTTTTGCTTTCTTTTGATATGGATTATAGAGAAATATGTTTTGCATGATTTCAAATGTATAACTGATATCAGTTTGCCTGCCTTCTCAGAGGGTGAGGAAAGTCCAGGAGAGGGAAAGAATTTGGAATTCAAAATTTTTAAAATGTTGACAATGAATTATTTTTAAAAGTTTGTTAAAAGATTTTTTTCTATATATCATCAGTTTAGTAAAATGCACTTATGGCTTTCATTTTTAACTTACATTTGAAAAAAAATGCTTTTAGAAGTCTTAGAGGAAATACAATGAGAGTAGAGTGTGCAAAAGTCAGATTCCAAATGAGAAACCATACGATCAGTGAGCTAAAGAGTTAGTGTGGCAAAGGCAGGGAATTTCTCCAAGACCCAGGTTTATTTCAACCCTGCTAGATGTAGTAAAAGATTTTGTTTCAGGCCCTATCACAAAGAAAAGGTAAAACTTTCTAACTTCACTGCCTGGAGAGATTCATCAAAGGAGGGTAAAGATTCATTGCCAACAATAATGTTCACAGCCTTTGAAACAGGAAACAATTTACAACTGAAATCTGGAAGTAGAAAACACATACTCTCTTGTCTTTTGGAGAATGATCACTGAAGAAGGGGTGATAATTTTCCCACTGTTTTTTATTTCCACTTATAATATTGTTCTGACAAAGTAGATTTACTGAAGCTAAAAAATACATTGTGAATTATTTTATTTTTGGATTCTTAATTAGTCCCTGACATGAATTATAATGAAATAGATGCATAATGATCCTTACAAATGAGCCATTAATTTTAATATATTTCACATATGCCAATGTTGGCCTTCAGGTAATGATCTATTTATGCATGTATATATATATATATATATATATGTTTATATATATGCATACTTGCTTATATACATAAACATATGCACACTCATCAATAAGTTGTTTTTGATGGTGTGTAGGGAATCCCATGCCATCATTGGAGAAAAAAGATTGATACAAAGTTAAAAAACTTATATTATTTAAGTTCTCCATTGAAGAACAACACAAAATTGCTAACTAAGAAAAAGTTTGTCTAAGAATCATAACTAGATAGGTTTATCAAGTTTTTAATAATGGTAATAAAATTTAGTAGAAAAAATAGGTGATATAATGGATAGAGTTCTGGAATCAGGAAGATTCTTCTTCTTGAGTTCAAATTTGACCTCAAATACTTGCTAGCTCTGTAACCTTGGGTAAGTCATTTAACTCATTAGCCTTAGTTTCCTCATCTATAAAATGACCTAATGAAGGAAATAGCAAACTATTCCAGTTTCTTTGCCAAGAAAACCCTAAATGGTGACAAGAAGAGTCAGATACAATTGAAAAGCAACAGAATATTTTGGCAACATATAAACAAATGGACTTGGGATTTATTTGACAATATAATTAGGTAAAATTAGGAGAATAGCAGAAAAATACCAGAAAAAATATTGTTATTAATATTTATTTTAATGTTACAGATAAAGAAACTAAGGCAGGCAGAATGATTTATTTAGACTCAGTGAGTAAATATCTACAGAAGGATTACAATACTTGTTTTTCTGTATGCAAGACTATTCGGCTGTTACTTCCTATACTCTACTCAAATCGCATGTTAGAAGAATTCCTTCCTAATCCCAATCACACTTTAGGATTTTCTCCCTTCCTTGGTCACAAACACTGATAATGTGATAATTATTACTCTTTCCAATCCCTTCTCTTATTCTCACTTTTACCCTCTTTAAACTGAAATTTGGACAAAATGGCATCTAAGATTATCAGAAATAATCATTCATATATTATGATTCATTTATAAAGAGGCAAATGTGGCAAATAAATGGGGGTCAGAGTCACTAAAGAGAGAAACACAAAGGAAAGCAAATAAAGTAAATTTACTTCATATTTCATTTTGAACTGCAGAAAATATTTATTTTGTGTAGTTGCAGGATTTTATAGATTGGGTAACTGTTAAGATTTATATTGACTAACTTTTATTTTAGCCAAAGGAGTGAAGCAAGTACCATAAATGAGAGAGTGTTGAATTCCCATTTTGTAAATGATTTCTTTCATTAATTGTTTTCTGCTTCTAATAATTCATTATTATAGAGCAGCAAATTCATTGAATTATATGCTTATAATTATGTTGTTCCTTTATCATGTTTTATGCCTTAGTATTTTATGATTATGAAAAAAATTAATGTTAGTTTATACAAAATTTTTCCTTTTAGACACAGTTTTGTGTTGACATGACATAAAATAATAATTATAGCAAGTGTAAATTAATGAAAAGAGCCCTAGGTCTCTTATTAATTGAACTAGATTCAAATCCAGGTCTTGTAAAAGTCATTTTATCTCTCTTCTCCTTTTTATCAGTGAATATATGAAGAACATAGCTAGCTATTCTCTGATAGCCTTCCTATCTTGAAATCCTATAATAATGGAAGACTATTTTGTCTCAACCAATATTATTTGGAATAATGTCATTAAAGCATTATAATTCCTATAATATTCTCCAAGGCAATGTCTGGGCAGAAACTTAGATTAACCCTAATGCCTCTCTCTCACTTGAGTTAATGTAAAAGAAATATAACCACAGATGGTCCTATTAATTATGTTCATGGATAGTCCTAAGACCTGGCCATTAATTTTGACACTTTTTTGACTGAGACACTTATCATGGTATTTCAGCCTGTTTGTCCAGTCCTCATCCATGTACCAGAGCTCAGCCACTGATATTGATATACAAAATGTTCAACTACAAGGGCAATACTCTGATCAATAGAAGCATCATTCTCAAAATGAGTCATCAAGTTAATGTCCATTCCAGAAGCATTTAAGTTAATTTTTTAAAAATGTTTAGTTCAAAATGTCTGGAAATTATCATTTTCCCACCAGTTATTTTACTTCTTCATTTCTCTGGAAAAGAATATGTCTTTTATTTTTTAAAAGAATCCATGATTAATTATTTTTGCTTCTCCTTGAGTTTTGTATGACTTTGTACTTTTCCATTGCTCTGGATCTCTGGGGAGAAGGGTTATAATGGTCAGAGTTGTGAACAATAAACTTTTTTATGTTTTATTTTGAGGAAAAAGCATCCAAACTCATCTTATATTTGTGAGTTGTCATTTCTAGCTAGATATTAAATGAGAGGCTTGGGAACTCTTGAGGGTCAAAGGACTCTTCTGTTCATTTCCCTTCTTGGATTTTACTGAATTCTTTGCTTCACATGCTCACACTGGGAATCCTTTGATGAATTCATGTGCTAGTTCTTCACTTCTCAGGTCTATACAAGCAGTAATATCTAAGGCTATTAAAAAATTAGATTTCTTGTAGAGATGAATTTTGAAGTTTTATGATTCTAAATTTTGCTGCCTAGGAACATAGCTTCCATTTAAAACATTCTATGTAACGAATCTCCCTTATCATTGTTTCATCTAAAGCTGTGTTTTTAAGGAAGGCTGCTAGGTTGACTAGGTAGAGAGCTGGGTTTGGAATCAGGAAGATCTGAATTCAAATTCAAATTCTGGATACTTACTAGCTGAACAAGTCACCACATATCACTATTTGTCACAGTTCCCTTAAATGTAAATAATGGTATCTACCTCCCAGGGGTGTTGTAACAATCAAAAGAGACAATAATTACAAAGCACTAATCATGCTTCCTGGATAGGTATTATTTTTCAAATACTGAAAGTCAGCTCTGATAGTCAGATTATTATCTCATCATTTTTTTTGGTTTTTGCTTCTCTCCCCCCCCACTCCCCACAGAAGACAGTCTGTTAGTCTTTACATTGTTTCCATGGTATACATTGATCTAAGTTGAATGTGATGAGAGACAAATCATATCCTTAAGGGAAAAAAATAAAGTATAAGAGATAGCAAAATTACATAATAAGATAATGCTGTTATGTTTTTCTTTTTAATTAAAGGTAATAGTCGTTTGTCTTTCTTCAAACTCCACAATTCTTTCTCTGGATACAGATGATATTCTCCATTCCAGACATCCCTGAATTGTGCCTGATTGTTGCACTGATGGAATGAGCAAGTTCATTAAGGTTGATCATCCACAACCCCCCCACCCCGTTTCTGTTAGTGTGTACAGTGTTTTTCTGGTTCAGCTCACCTCACTCAGCAACAGTTCATGCAAATCCTTCCATGCTTCCCTCAATTCCCATCCCTCCTGGTTTCTAATAGAATGAATAGTGTTCCATGACATACATATACCACAGTTTGTTAAGCCATTCCCCAATTGAAGGACATTTACTTAATTTCCAACTCTTTGCCACCACAAACAGGGCTGCTATGCATATTTTTGTACAAGTGATGTTCTTGTATTGCTGGATCAAAGGGTATGCACATTTTTGTTGTCCTTTGGGCATAATTCCAAATTGTTCTTCAGAAAGATTGGATGAGTTCACAACTCCACCAACAATGTATTAATGTCCCAGATTTCCCACATCCCTTCCAGTATTGATCATTGTCTTTTCTGGTCATATTTGCCAGTCTGAGAGGTTTGAGGTGGTATCTCAGAGATGCTTTAATTTGCATTTCTCTAATTAGTAATGATTTGGAGCAAATTTTCATATGACTATGGATAACTCTGATTTCCTCATCTGTAAATTGCCTTTGTATATCCTTTAACCATTTGTCAACTGGGGAATCGCTTGTTTTTTTGAAAATTTGTATCAGTTCTCTGTATATTTTAGAAATGAGTCCTTTATCAGAAATACTAGTTGTAAAAATTGTTTCCCAATTTACTACATTTCTTTTGATCTTGTTACAGTGGGTTTTGTCTGTGCAAAAGCTTTTTAATTTAATGTAATCAAAATTGTCTAGTTTGTTTTTAATGATTGTCTCCATCTCTTCCTTGGTCATAAACTGCTTCCCTTTCCATAGATCTGACAGGTAAACTATACCTTGATCTTCTAGTTTGCTTAAAATATTGTTTCTAATCAATTTTTATGCTTCAATTATATCTAAGGATCCATCAAAATAAGTCAATAAAATTTTCACAAAATATTAAATATCAGCTCTCAAATTAAACATGAATTATCTAATTAGAATGAAACCTTATAAATGCACAATAGTTATATAGACAGTATGAACGGACTGGAACTGTGACTTCTCACCAATTAAATGCTAGAAAGGTCAAAGTAAAGAGAGAAAAGTAAAGCAGAGAGAGATAGAGATGGATAGATAGATAGATAGATAGATAGAGAGAGAGAGAGAGAGAGAGCAGAAGATACCTTAAATAAAACATATATAAAGACTGAATTATAATACAAACAGCTTTTCATACTTCCATAGTATTTAATCACTGGAGTCGTTAATACAAAATTGAAATAATAAAAATGGATTTTTTGGGGGGAGAAACAACATAAAATCCCTCCAAAATGAATTAGGGATTAAAACTGTATTATGTCAACCTAAAAACAAGGCAAGACACTACACATGTGTGATATTCTATCTGTCAACATGCCAAGGATATACATAAGCTTTATAGAAGATATATAATTCAGTGACTGTTCTCCTTAGAGTACATATCAAGCAGTGGGGTTGCTGAGTCAATGGGAATGAGTTTATTAAAATTTTCAAATTAATTTCATCACAGTCCAATTCAGTGCTCTATTAGTAGAGCACTCGTATGTCAAATTTATATTTTTTCATAAATTGCTATCCATGGATTATAAGACTGTAAAAATGAATGGAAAACACCCCAAGCAACAACATGAAAAGTTGTTTAAAACCTAAGATAAAATCAAATTTGGAGATCAACGTGTATTAGGAAAATGTGATACATTCTAGATTCATATTGCGTTTTTCTCCAACTTTTCTTAGTGAACACCTGAACCATTTTTTAAAATCCCTTTTATAATTTACTGTATATTATTCTAATATATTTGGGGTGATGAGGAGGCTAGTCAAATATTCCCATTTTTTTTTTAGGTTTTTGCAAGGCAAATGGGGTTAAGTGGCTTGCCCAAGGCCACACAGCTAGGTAATTATTAAGTGTCTGAGACCAGATTTGAACCCAGGTACTACTGACTCCAAGGCCGGTGCTTTATCCACTATGCCATCTAGCTGCCCCCAATATTCCCATTTCTTAAATCATATAAAGTATTATCTGCCAGCTGTTAAACCAACATTTGGAACTTCAGACCCCAGTTTTAGGATTTAGTACTACAAGATGATGAAAAGACTAAAAATTAGCTCAGGAGATAAAATATGGCCCTACAAGTAAATGTTTTGTTCTTTCTATTTCCCAATCACTTGTGAGTGAAGAAGAGTTTTATTTGCCTCTGTGTAATCTTCAGCATTTTATGAGGTCTCAGAATACAATGGAAAAAACCCTAGGTTTGCATCCTCCATATGACATGTTTTTAGATTTTTGCAAGGCAAATGGGGTTAAGTGGCTTGCCCAAGACCACACAGCTAGGTAATTATTAAGTATCTGAGACCGGATTTGAACCCAGGTACTGCTGACTCCAGGGCCAGTGTTTTATCCACTACACCACCTAGCCACTCCTACATATGACATTTTGATAGCTGCTAGTGCTACCATCAACAGAACTTCTATTATTTTTTAGCTGGATCATTCTGGACAATGTATGCATTGTCTTTACATGCTCTTTGAACATTCATTTCTTTCTATCAAAAGGCAGGATAATAATAATTAATAGTAACACAAGATTTTGTGCCTCAGGTTTAGATAAGAACAAATCACCAAAGCAAAATGAGGCGGTGTAGTAGCATATGGACCTGAAGTCAAGCAAACCTTAATTTGGACTCAAACAATTAATAGTTGTGTTTGATTGGGCAAGTCAATTAACTTTTTTTTGCTTCAGTTTCCTAATATGTTAAATGGCAATGAAAAAAGTAATTACTTCTCAGGTTTATTGTATGAATCAAATTAGATAATATTTATAATGTACTTAGCATAATTCTTGTCACAAATGTATATATATATTTGTTAAAATGCTTAAAAATTAAAAAATAATTAAAATATTAGCTATTATCATTCTTTTCATTACAATGATGATATACATGATATACATATAGCCTTCAAGTACAAATAGGAGAATATTGGCATGCAAAAATGCTTTCTTTTGGGTGTCAGCTTTGGGACTATTGGAATTGTAATACACTTATTAAATGCAATCTGACCACTTTCTTCATACTATTTAACAATAATATTAATACTATATTAATACAATAATACTATTAAACCATAATAACAATAACTACAAAGCACACCTCTTATTTATCTTCATAATAACCCTGAAAGGATAGTGTCATTTTGCAGAAGAGGAAATTGAGACAAACTTAGGTTAGGTGATTTTTCCAGGATCACACTACTTCAATGAACCATTGTTTATAACTCATCATATATCAACAAATCATAGAACCATAGATTTAGTGCCAGAAAGTACCATATAAATAGTCCAGTACAGCTTCTTCAAGAGGAAATTGTGGTCCAAAAAGGAAAAGTAATTTTTTCCCCAAGGTCAAAGGATTTTAACTCAGATCTTCTTATTCCACAGGCAAGGATCTTTCAACTCTACCCCATTCCTTTTTTAGAGAGGTGCCTGTTCAATTGAACTTAATAAGTCTTCTTTGTCTATTTTTTGTGGCTTCCGTTGTTTTGACATGTATTGTTAGTGGACATTGACAATATAATGCACAACTGAGTAGTTCATTAATCCCTTCTTCATTTTTATATCGCTTTAGCAGAAATATTAAACTCTACAAGGCAAAAAACCTCAAAACAATTCATTAACCTCTATAAAATTATCCTACTCAACTTCTATTTTATAGGACATAGTAGCATTATAATTAGCAATGGAGTCGGTTTTTTCTGTCTCAAATGATTAAAAAACAGGTAAAGCAAAATTTTAAATAGTTTAGCTATATAAATATAGTACTCTCATATCACTGGAGTATCTTTAAGTTCAACTATTCTAAACAAGAATCCCTTCTATAATCTTAATGAAAAAGTGACCATCTAACTTTTACTTGATGATATCCAAAGAGAAGAACATTCCATCTCAAGGAGGCCCAATTCATGTTATATAATCCTTTTTCGAATATTTTATTAACATCAAGTCTCAATTTATCTGTTTGCAACTTATACCCATTATAATAAGTACTGCTTTTGACCAAGCTGATGGAGTCAAATTTGTATATGGAACAAACTTTTCAAGTCCTTGAAAACAGCAATCGCTTTGACTTAATATGATAGAAAAACAAAAGCATACAAAATAGGCCCAATGAAAGCAAACCTCTGTATTATTCCAGCAAGGGGAAATTTCTGAATTTTCCTAAAAAAAATGAAAGATTTACATTTTGGTAATTTAGGACCAACCTAAGTAAGCTTCTAAACCAGATGTATCCAACCTTCTGCCCATAGGCCACATGTGGTCCTCAAAGCCCATTCATGTGGCCCTAGTTGCCTAAATGAAAAATGAAGGCATGGATGTGTCTATGTGCCATTGATGCCACATTACAGACCAGCTTAACCATTAACTAACATGATTCAACTTTTCACATAACTGACATTGTATGGGCACATAGACTAATTGAGTTATTTTTTGCTGTTGACTTTTGTTTTGTTTTATAAAAAGATATGGATGCAGGAATTAGTATCTTTAATATACTTTTTTACTTTAATTTACTTTTTAAATTTACTTTAATTTACTTTTATATGACTCATTGTCCTTATAACAGTCAACTTTATTGTATACAGTATTTATTACTATTTTGTCACAGGACTTTGAGAATAGATTTAACATTTTAGAAAACACCATCCCCAATTGACAAATGGTCAAAGGGTATGCAAAGGCAATTTACAGCTGAGGAAATCAAAGCTATCTATAGTCATATGAAAAATTGCTCCAAATCATTACTTATTAGAGAAATGCAAATTAAAGCATATCTGAGATACCACCTCACACCTCTCAGACTGGCCAATATGACCAGAAAGGACAATAATCAATGTTAGAAGGGATGCAGGAAATCTGGGACACTAATACATTGTTGGTGGAGCTGTGAACTCATTCAGCCTTTCTGGAGAGCAATTTGGAATTATGCCCAAAGGGCAACAAAAATGTGCATACCCTTTGATTTAGCAATACCACTACTGGGTCTATACCCTGAAGAGATTATGAAAAAGGGTAAAAACATCACTTGTACAAAAATACTCATAGCAGTCCTGTTTGTGGTGGCAAAGAATTGGAAATTAAGTGAATGTCCTTCAAATTGGGAATGGCTTAACAAACTGAGGTATATGTATGTCATCGAACACTATTGTTCTATTAGAAACCAGGAAGGATGGGAATTCAGGGAAGCTGGAGGGATCTGCATGAACTGCTGCTGACTGAGATGAGCAGAACCAGAAAAAACATTGTACACCCTAACAGCAACATGGGAGTGATGATCACCCTTGATGGAATGACATCAATGCAACAACCAGGGACAGTGTTGGCCCATCTGCAATGGAGAATGCCATCTGTATCCAGAGAAAAAATTGTGGACTTTGAACAAAGACCAAAGACTATTACCTTCTAATTAGGAAAAAAAATTATCTTATTATGTAATTTTGCTATCTCATATTTTATTTTTCTTCCTTAAAGATATGATTTCTCTATCATCAAATTCAACTTATATCAATGTATACCATGAAAACAATTTAAAGACTAACAGACTACCTTCTGTGGGGGGTGGGGGGAAGGGAAGCAAGAATGGAGGAAAAATTGTAAAAGTCAAAATAAATCTTTCTAAAAAAAAAAAGAAAGTGGAGGCAACTAGGTGGTGCAGTGGATAGAGCACTGGCCCTGGAGTCAGGAGTGCCTGAGTTTAAATCCTGCCTCAGACACTTAATAATTACTTAGCTGTGTGGCCTTGGGCAAGCCACTTAATCCCATTGCCTTGCCAAAAAAACCTAAAAAAAAAACCCCACAACAAAAAACAAAAAAAAGACACCAACTACATTTCCATATATTCGCTACTTCATTCTCAGTTGACATCATTATGTTAACTGTAAACTTGCAAATAGAATGTACAGAGTTGCACCTAAATATGCAATTTAAAGAAAAATTTATTCAAATATTTTATTGGGTTTTTACAAGTTGTACCTGCCTAAAGAAAAATATTTGGTTTTTCATGAACATACTCTGTTTATGACAACTCTTTTGGGGAGAATGTATATTTGTGAGCAATATTTTCCCCATATGAAGCATGTAAAAATGAAAATAGAAAATTTCATATAAGCAATTTGATAATATTCTTTGTATCACAAAAGCCTCTAATGAACCAGATATGGATGCACTAGTTTCAAAAGAACAAGTTCAAGGTTTATATTAAAAAATATCATGTTCTTATTTTGTAATAAAAAAGTAAATTTTTATATTAGTTATTTTTGTTATTATACTTAATTACATTTTATTAAACTTCATTACCTGATTACATTTTTGTTATACCCACTGGTAATATGGATTGCATTGTAATCATAAATACATATTAAATTTTAATTAAGTGGCCCTTGATAGGTTTTTGTTGGATGACGGAGTTCAAAAGGGCAAATGTTCTAGAGGTTTGATCATCATCATTAATTTGGTTGCAGGATGATTAGATTTTTGTAATAACTGAATGCTGCTATTTATCTTCCAAGTTAAAGAAGAGTATTTGCAATGGTGAAAGAAGCAATAATCAAATTAAAAAGTACTGAAGTTTCCATAGCACTAGTTAACTGATTCAAGATTTTATTATTCTCCTACTGTAAGACAAACATGCAGCTAGTTGCTGGGGAGATAAAGGCAAAATAAATAGTGACTTCCTTTAAGGAGTTAAACTTTTACCAAGGGGAAATAGTATTTGCACAAATAAAATATGTTCAAAATTTAAAAAAAAAACTAAATTAAAAGTAATTTGGAAGGAACATCAATCCCATGAGATATCAAGAAAATTTCTCATGTAAGAAGTGACATTTGAGCAGAGTGTTGAAAACAGGCTAGTATTCTATGATTCAGAAGTGAGAATGGCGGGGGGGGGAGATGGAAATGAGCAAAGACTTCAAAATAGGAGAGAAAATATCTCTTCTGTGGCATGGCAAGTAGATCAGTATAGCAGATATAAATATATACCTTCTATATGAATAATTCCCTAGTTTTTTATCTGATGTTTCACTTTGAGGTTTTAAAAATAATTATTTATATATGTGCTTCTATTTTTTGAACCCTGGGTAATTTCATCTAATAATAAATCCTATCCAAAAATTATTTTTATGATTAGTGTTCAATTCTCACCAAATAAAAAGGAATGCAAAAAATAGTCAATATCCATATTTTCTTGAACTTATCAGTAGTCTCTCTCAAGTGAGAGGCAGAATTCACTTTCTCTTACATCTTCTGTAGATGAAATTGTGACTTTTCTAGTACACTAATAGCAGTTATCCATAAACCCCCTAACTCCTCGGTTGGATACACTTATAACGCACTTCCAGAAATCAGAGTTATAATTGATAATTTTCCACAATATGGACTGTAGTGATTCTGCCTGTAATCCAGAGAGGTTACCAAGTTAAACATAGTATTTCTTCAAAACAGTTGTAGATTCTCTCTTAAAGGAAGACATCAGGATCAGGGATGCTGAATTAAAAAAAAACTGACAAGAGGTCTACGAAAGTGAAACAAGCCCACAAAACCTTCATCACTTCTTCTGTGACAGAGAAATAGATAAAATCGATTTCAGCATCCCATTAGTCTAGCAAGCAGACCAAGAAATGTGTTGTCTGCAATAAATGAAACATTCCTCTGGAGGCTTAGACCTGGTAGAATAAATACAAGGTTGGGATGGGGAAGGGAGGAGTTCCTCCCACTTCAAGTCGATTCACTTTCCTCACTGACAGGGACATAGTTTTTGGTTACTAAAAATCTCCAGTCTGGAAATGATTATTTTCATGACATCGATCAGTTTCAAATTTAATGTGAATCATTTTTCTTAATTTTACACACTTCCTAAAGCTAAAGAGAGCTTTCTTCTGACATAAGAAGAAGGAGGATGGAATGAAGAATATTGTTGCCTCTAAAATTTTAACTTCTTTTCTTTCAGAGCAAAATGTGGAGACCATCAGTTATCTCAAAAGATGTATTAAAAGCCAATAGAGTAAAGACAAAGAAGCTCTTGATGAACATAGGACATATACTATGAATATATAAATAGGAAGTTGTTGGGGTTCACACCAAGAAATGTTTGGGTTTGGAAAGGATTAACTAGCAACAGGCTCTCTGAAGCATTTTTCGGGGACACTGTGTTGACACAAGGACTGAAAGTTGGGAAATACTGCAGCAAAGAGGGATCTGCCATATTCTCATTTATTTAGGCAGAGAAGAATGTAGAAGAGAGAGAAAAAATTATCTCAGTTAAATAATTGTCTGTCTGAAGTGGATTTCACTATCAGAAGTTGGTACCACCAAGGGATAGTTAAAACTTATAATTAAGTTATGAACATGATTACTAAGGAAGGTTTTCAGGTATCAAAGACCCCAGGTGCTGATAATTCTCTAGGCAGATCCTGATACTCATATAAAATAAAAAAGTCAAGGATGGCCTTTAGCAGGTCTGAAGCAGTTGGCACTGATGATGGGCAATCGGAAGACAAAAAGACCTTGGGCAAAAGCAGAGGCAGTAGAGACAGTAATTAAATCACAGCTAGAATTCTAGGTTTTAGCAACAGAGCAGATCAGAAATAGAGTAGACCAGAATGTTGGGGACCTAATCATAATCAATAATAACATCATGCAAAACTTTCATGTATTTTTTTTTCTACCCAGAATGTGTCTCTGGGACAGGGTTTTAGCTTTCTTCGACCTGAACACTGAAAGAATCCAGTCATATAGGAAAACTGCAAGTAAAACAAAGGAATCTTCTTTTAATTGAAAAGACACAGAAAATGAAATCGCTGAAGGCAAAAGGTGTTCGTGTGTGTGTGTGTGTGTGTGTGTGTGTGTGTGTGTGTGGTATAATGGAAAAATACCAAATGAACTACAGTCCAGGGAATAAGGTTGAAACAAAACTTGTTGCACTGACTCCTATTTGGAAGAGAATAAATTCCATCATTTTCTTGGTGGTGGTGTTGGCCTTAGGGTAGGGCTGCAGTGAATCAATGAATGAGGAATGATTAGATTCTCTTGATGATTTCAGTTTCTGAATGGTAACAAAACAAACTGAAACTAGTTCAAATTCAAATTCTGAAGCCTATTCCTCAGATGACCTTGGGCTAAAGATCCAACAACTCTTATTACCACTGCTATTATTAATTTGGAAATGTATAAATAACAAATAACATATATCCTATATCATAGAAAATAAACAAATGCATGTTAAACGAATGATTCACTGCTACTTTTTCCTAAAAGTCACTTTTCTATAAAGTTAAAATTCTACATTCTCATAGTGCATTGTACTTTCTAATATTTTTATCAGTAAGTTTATATTTTAGAGGTTGTTTTGATTCTTTTATGTCCTTGATATACTAGGAGACATAATAGAGCAGAAATTTACTGAATCAATCCAGTTGCCTGGACAAGCTGGGTTTGAAGCTCTATGGAAAGCTTTAAATTTGGAGTTCAATGACCCATCTTGAACTGCTAATTCTATGACTTATGTGACTTGGAAATTTTTTTCTTGGTCTAGATTTCATCATCAAAATGAAGATTGGATTATATATATCTCTAAAATTTCTTGGGGATCTTGACTCTATGAATCCATAATAATAATAATAATAATAATAATAATAATAATAATAATAATAATAATAATACATCATTTAAAAGTACTTAATTTACTCTCCCTCCTTTGCCCTAAAACAAATGATTAATGTTTTCTGCCAGAGTTTTAATACATATATAAACAATAAACCTAAAGTACAAAATGAAAGGCAGATATCTAATATTTGGAAAAATATGCAATTAAGATCTCCTGAATTATATCTTTGGAAATATTAGGATATCTGGGGTGATAATATTGGCACATCTTCAAATTTTGGTCACATTCACTCTCTTGGTACGTCTATCAAATAAGAAAAATAATTCTCATTCCAGAAAACTTGGGAATGGAAAATAGATATGGAAACTAAGAATCGGATAATCACATTATTTCTATAAAAAAATTAAGCTTATCACCCTGCAGAACTCACAAATATTGGCATTCATTGATGAATCATAGAGTGATAAGATTTTCGAAGTAAATAGTTATTTTAGAGACAAGTAAAGGTCAGTCATATTAACCTTGTCATAGCCTTAGGAATAAAATAGTATTTTCTAACTCAGTGCAGTATCCATTCCAAATAAGGTGCAATAAAAAATAGCAATGCCAAATTAGGTACAAATAACTGCTAAAGTAATTAACTTCTGCTTTACTCTGTTTTGTGGTTTATGTTAGTGCAAAAATTCCCATTGGTTAGTATGAAAGTAGACTTTCCCAAAATTTTAGGATAGTTTTAAGTCATTAGTGATGACGTTGATAACTTTAAAATATACTAAGATTTTGGTAAACCCTATTTATACACACATATATCTATATCTATGTTTTTCTCTCTATTGGACAGTTTGGTGGTACAGAATCAAGAGGACAGGAGTTCAAATCCAACCTTAGACACTTGACTCTTCCTAGTTGTATAATCTTGGACAAGTCACTTAACCCTGATTGCCTTGCATCCAGGACTTTCTCAAGTCATCCTGTTTCATATATGTCCACTGGACCTAGAAGGCTCTGGAGGAGTAAGGGAGGCTGGTGACTTAGCACAGCCCCCCTCACTCAAATTCAATTCATGTGCTTGTCATAGATCCATACGCCTGTCATGGCATGACCTTCCCTGATGTAATGTCTTAGAAAAATGAAGAACAAAAACATCATCAAATCATCTATAGCCATGTCCAAAACCACCTCAATTTCCATCACAAAGGAAAAATAAATCAGAATCCTAAATGACTGTATAAGACCATCCTGTATATCAGAGGATCATAGTTCTTAAATGAAAAAAAAAAGACTTGGGAAGTCATTTATTTAGTAATAAAACTGAGGAAAGTGAAAACTAGAATGCTTGTGACTTGTCTAAAATCATATAAGTGGAAAAACAGAGCTTTAAACCCAGCTTGTCCATAAATGCTTAATTTTGGGATTTCTTGGAAAGATTATCAATATACCATGAAACTATTAAGCCATTTCCCCCCAAAATCTAACTTAATTCCTAATTAAAAAAAACATTTGACCAACCCCAGTAGTTATTTAGAGGTTTCCTGAGTTCCTCAGGTTTAGTGTATGGTACTTCTAACAACTGATAAGTATTTCTTAGAATGTCAAACACTTTTATCATCCTGCCTATTGAATTTGCTCTTCTGATCCTTATTTTGAGATTCAAAGAGATTTGAACTGAAAAGTTCTTAGTCTAAGCTCTTGATTTTAGAAATGAGCAAACTGGGGAGAACAAGATTGAAACTGTTTAGTTTGTGTCAGAATTACAATCTGACAAACTTAACTACCCATTCAATATATTTTTCCCTTCTAGTGGTTCTCAATTTTTGCCCTGCAAACATTTTTCAACAATAATGATAAAGCAACCTCAGCAACAAAGTATTGTGAACCACAAGGGTATATTAATATACTAGTCATAATATCCTGCAATTATTTGCTGCTTTTTAGCTCCATTGAAGATATTTTAGCACAAACCCATTGGGTCATCATTGGGAAGATTTCTGAACCACTAAATAGGAAATACTATCATAACTTAGTAACAAGTAGGAAACTTAGCAACAAGTGGGAAACTAAATCCTCTTCAAACCATCAGATTTATAACCAAAATTGTCTTTGATATTTCTTTATAAAATATCTAGATATTACAAATTTTTAAATGAAAAAAATAACTGACAATTCAAACTTTTAAAAGATTCATAAATAAAATCATTATGTATTTGAATTTAAAAATTTCTAGCTTTTTTTGCATGATTTTTTTCTCTTAGTGTGATATAGACCTTTAAGTTATAGCCTTAAGCATTTATTATACATTTTTCTTTTTGCAATACATTTGCAGCTAGGTGGCGCAGTGGATGGAGCACTGACTTGAAAGTGAGGAGGACTGGAGTTCAAAACTGACCTCAGACACTTGTTAGCTCTATGACCCCCTGATTACCTCACATCCAGAGCCATCTCCAATTGTCCTCATTCATAGCTGGCCACTGGATCCAGATGGCTCTGGAGGAGAAAATGAGGCTGGTGCCTTAGCACAGCAGCCTCTCACTCAAATTCAATTTGCCTACATGTCATGGCATCACCTCCCTGATGCCATGGCCTTCTTTAAGAATGAAGGAGGGGAAAAAAAAAGGATGAAGGAGAATACATTTAACTTGGTATCAGAACAACTTTTTTTTATTCTATATTAAAACCAAGAGATTGAATGTAAGTATAAGTGATCAGCTACCATCTTTCTTTATTAAGCATAGTTTAAGGTGGTCATCATCAATTCCTCAATAATTTAAATAGGTTACTTATCCACAGACTTCAAATACTAATGTTCAGTCAAAAGAAGCAAAAGAAAGATTTTTTTTTACAAAGTTAAAGAATTGTATTTGACTCACTAACAAAGAAAATATATTTGTTTTAGTTGAAATTAATTTCCCTTTACCATTGCAGATCCATTCATATATTTGAAATAAAATTGTGATTAAGACAAATCATTCAGTTTTTTTCTAGTTCAGAGGCTGGAAAACCTTTATGTCCCTTTCCATCTATTTTAGTTACAAAGATATAAAACATACATGTGTAAGCCAGAGTGACATTGGAGCACAATAGGCAAATTATTTGTATTTTCCCACTATATTGTAAGGATAAATGAAAGACCCCCCCATCTATCCTTCAATCTCCTTTTCCAGTTTGGGAAAAAAACTACATTTTAGGTCACATTTTTCCTGGGCATCAAATATAAAGACATTAAGGAATTCAGAAAAGAAAAAAAAAAGCATTCAGAAAGGGAGAAAGGAATAACCATTTAAATAGCACTTACTAAGTACCAGTCACTTTTCACCACTACCACTACTATTACTACTACTACTATTACTACTACTACTACTATTATTATTATTACTACAACTACTACTACTACTACTACTACTACTACCACTACTTTTTATTACTACTTCTACTACCACTATTACCAGTACCACTTCAACTTCTTCTACTACCTAATATTTAGGGCTTACTGCATGCTGCGCTCTATACTGACTGCTTTAAAATTATTATTTTATTTGATCTTCCCATTAAACTTGGGAAGTTGGGGAAACTGAGGCACATAGATATTAAATGATTTTCCTAGCATCACATTGCTAATAATATGCTAAATCTAGATGTGAACTCAGGATTTTCTAATTGGAGGCTTAATACTTTATCCACTTCACCATGAGCTGTCTCTGTAAAGAAGTTATAGGCTTTCTCTTTCTGAACATGCACACTGATTTTTACTGAATACAAAATGACATCTGCTACTTGTGTTTTGAAGAAACTACATGACTATGCATTTCCACAAAGTTCTTTGTTGCCAATACATTTTTTTTTAGGTTTTTGCAAGGCAAATGGGGTTAAGTGACTTGCCCAAGGCCACACAGCTAGGTAATTATTAAGTGTCTGAGGCCAGATTTGAACTCAGGTACTCCTGACTCCAGGGCCAGTGCTCTATCTACTGCACCACCTAGCCGCCCTGCCAATACATTTATTAATAGATGTCTATACTTTCATTCCTTGCTGTTTACTGACATGTCCAGATCACCTATCTTTTTTTATGAGGCACATCATTATTTTATTTATTTTTATTTTTTTTTTTCTTTCAAAAGTTCATCTTGGGTGACTAGGTGGAGCAGTGGATAGAGCACTGGCCCTGGAGTCAGGAGTACCTGAGTTCAAATCTGGCCTCAGACACTTAGTAATTATCTAGTTGTGTGGCCTTGGGCAAGCCATTTAACCCCACTGCTTTGCAAAAAAATAAAAACGTTCATCTATTTTATTTTTTAAACATTTATCCATCTGCATGTGTATATTTTTGAGTTACAAAATGTCCTTCTACCCTCCCTTCCCACTCCTCTCCTGAGTTGAGAACAATCAGGTTAATACTATACATAAATATTTTGGAGAAACATGTTTGCAGAATAGTCATTTTCAGTATGAAGAATTAGGATCAAGGGAGAGAGATATATAAGAGATATTTTTTATAAAGTGTTCATCAGATTCTGAAAAGTTGTTTTTTTTTGTTGTTGTTTTGTTTTTCTTCCTCTGGATAGGGATCAGTTCATCTTATCTTAGAAAACAACAATAAAAACAACAAAAACAAGACCCTCACATGATAGCCTTATTCCTCCTCTGCTTCACAAGGAATTCTTTGGAAAAACTCATAAAAAACCAAACTATTTTCATCATCTGCTATTTACTTAACTATGTCTCGCAATTGAATTCAGCTTCCTACTCCAACAATGGATTTGCACCTCTCTACAAAGTCACCAGTGCTCTCTTATTTCCTTATCCAATGGTCTTCTTTGTCATCTTTTTTTTTCTTCTTTGCTGTATTTAACATATTTGATAAGCCATTTCTATGAAGATAGTTTTCCTGACCTATACATCCTGCTATAGTCAATTTTCTTGACCTCAAGGATCACATTAAGAAATGCTTGTCAAACATCATTAATTCAAAATTTCTTAGATATTTCAAACTAAACATGCCCAAATTGCAACTAATGTTTTTCCTCAATCCTTCCTCCTAACTTTTTTTCCTATTTCTGTTAAAGATATACTGTCCTCAAGTTGTAAACTTTGGGGTTATGCTTGAGTCTTTTATTTTCCTTTTAAAATATTTTTATTAATATTTTTCATTGATCTCTTTTTATCAGTTTGCATACCAATATGAATCTTTCCTTTGTAGCAAATTACTGCAGTCAAGCAAGACAAATCAAGTCAATATGTAAAACATTCTCATTTTGATGTCAGATTATGTATTGTGAATTTTATTTGTTTTTGCACTAAAATGGCTCAGTCAATCATGCAACATGACCCACTACTTGTATCTTAAAAATATCAGAAGGAAGAAAGTTTATTAGAACACAAGACTGATATGAATCAGGATGGACACATCAATTAATGGCTTGTATTAAGATATGCTTGCCCAATTATTGGGCCCAATTATTTTATGGGGAAATTATATATATATTATATATATATGTATGTGAATATAATTATGGGAAGAAAATATGGATATAAATTTTTGATTTGATTATTTCTAACAGAATATTTTAATTCAAAAAATAAATAGCATTAGTATGCCAGAAAAAATGAAACTTATGGTATCATTTTTGGCTTTTAAATATCAACAAAACCTTTAATTAACTAAGAGATTTTATAGAGTCACATTAATGCTTCCCACAACTGTGTCAGTATGTAGTTACTAAGAGATCACAAAAGGATATTAAATCAAAGTCAAACAAGAACACAGAACAAACTAGGACTTACCAATTTACAACTCTAAACTCACAAGGCAATCAATGACTGGAGGATTAGAAGTATCAAACTCCTCAAGATTTCCCTGAAAGACAAAATTAAACACCATACCTTAATTCACGTTTCTTGAATTTGTTATGAGCCATGGATTTATACAAGGGCAGTTTTAAGTCAGTATACCATGCAATAAGAGGAGCATTTAAAGTGGCACCTGGTAATTGAATGCCATCTACAAATTGATGCCAAGGAATAACAGCACAATAAAGTGAAATTTATATTCCTGCAATGATGTAAAATGGCATAGTTCATAAAACTTAAAATAAAGGTCACATGTTGAATTATATGATTCCATTGGCATCCTCTAATGAAAATGTTCATGCTCCAGTACATCAATTATGTAATTAGCTATAATGCTTATTTTACCCTCTTATAGGACAATCTACTTCACTCAAAGTAATTTTCCTTCTATGTTCTGGGTCCAAAAATAAATCTGATTTTACTTCTTTAATGTTGGTGTTTGAGGTAATTAACTGCACAAAGTTATTGCTAATAACATTTTGCAAATTAGCTAAATAAATTATCTCATGGTTTTGAAAATTATAGATATATCAGACTAGGCTTCCTTCATGGTCTTATAACCAGCCATACATTGTGTTATGGTTCACCTACTCATACACAAATTAGACCCAGAGAATTAAATTGACTGAATGTGAGACCAAAATGGTTATATGAAAATAGAGAATGGAAATGTTTTAATACACATAACCTTAGATACAAATTCATCCTAGAGGAAAATTCACCTAAAATAGCAATAATAAAGAATAGCAATAATAAAAATCTTAAATATAGAAATCAAGCATAAAAAATTAAGTTGGATCATGGATAGGAGTTAAACTAATATCTGCCTAAAAATTACTACTTCCTTTCATGTATGAAATCAAACATTCCATCAGAAACTAATGTACACACTTGATTTAAGTTACACACAAAAAAATTAAGTACTAACTATATGCATGATATATGCCAGTGTAGTTCAGGATATAAAGTCAGAAACAAAAACAAACAAACAGAAAAAAAATGAAAGAGTTTCTGTCTCCATGTTCACATTTTATTTGAGGCTAGAACACATGCATAAACAAGGATAATTAATATAAATTAATCTTTTTTTCCTTCCTTCCTTCCTTCCTTCTTCCTTCCTTCCTTCCTTTCTTCCTTCCTTCCTCCCTTTATTCCATTTTTCATTTCAGTGGCTGGTAGAATATGGAAAGTAGAAAAAAAATACTTGCTAATTTTAATTTTTTTTAAAAAAATGTGGAATAGGAAGAATAGAGAAAATTTCAATAATTATTTTGATGAGATTTCATTTGGCATATAATTGCAAAATCTAAAATATTTTTCTAAGAATTTTTATGAACTATTCCTTTAATATATACTATTTTTTTTTCTTTTAGGTTTTTGCAAGGCAAAGGGTGTTAAGTGGCTTGCCCAAGGCCACACAGCTAGGCAATTATTAAATGTTTGAGACTGGATTTGAACCGGGGTACTCCTGACTCCAGGGCCAATTCTTTATCCACTAGCGGCCACCTAGCCGCCCCTTAATATATACTATTAAACTATTCCTTATATATACACACATGTCAAGCTGGTGCCAAGATATTGGAATAAAGGCAGGTACTCATTGGAGCTCACTTCCAAATACCTTTAAATAATGACTCTACACAAATTCTAAAGAGACAGAATCCACAAAAAGAGAGTGTGAAACAATTTTCCAACCCAAGACAACCTAGATGGTCAGCAAGAAAGGTTTGTCACACCAGGCCAGCAGACTCCAATGAAGACCACACTAACATAGCCCCAGCCCCAGGAATAGATCTTGGGGGTCACTGTCCTGTAGCTCTCACCCTACAGACAGTCAGGGGATCAGAAAGAGATTATAAGAATCTGTTTGCTTTCACTGAAGCAGGACTCTGTGGCATTGTCAGTACACAGATCTGGGTCACAGTTCTGGGTTGCAGTCCCAGTAAAAGGAGAAGCAGTAATACAATGGAGCTTGCTCCTGCAGGTGAGCAGGGACCCTCCTCATAGATCCAGAAAAGAATGCTTGTGGTAACTCATGGACCAGAGCACAGGCTAGGAGTCTAAGGATTTCTTAGATCAAACCATCCTGGAAGAACTGAAGTCCCCAGACTTAACTCTGAAAAGAGCTGCACAAAAGCACAGAAACTTGGGAAAATGTACCATTCATCTTGGAAACAAAGACCTGCTTTAACAAAAAAAAAAGTTAAAATCAGGTCATAGGCTGGGAAAATAGCCATTAAGATAAAAAATATCTGAGCATGAAAATTACTATAGTGAAAAAGGAAGATCAAAATATACACTCAGAAGATAGCAAAGTCAAGACTCCTAAATCTGAAGTCTCCAAAAAATTATGAATTGGTTTTGGACCATAGAAGAGTTCAAAAGGTTTTTGAAAGTCAAGTAAAATTGGTAGAGGAAAAATTGGGAAGAAAAATGAGGGTGATGCAAAAAAATCCTGAAAAGCAAGGCAGCTTCATAAAAGAGATGCAAAAAATACTAAAAAAATTTCATCTTTAAAAACCAGACTGGGTCAAATGGAAAAGGAGGTATTAAAGTTAATCAGGAGAAGAATATCCCCCAAAGCAGAATTGGACAAATGGAAAAAGAGGCACAAAAAAGTTACTCAAGGAAAAACTCTTTAAAAAAGCAGAACTGATTAAATAGAAAAGGAGATACAAAAGCACACAGAAGAAAATAATTTCCTAAAAATTAGACTTGAACAAATGAATGTTAAAGTCTTTATGACAAATCAAGAAGCTATCAAACAAAGGCAAATGAATGAAAAAAATAGAAGATAATGTGAAATATCTCGTTGGAAAAACAACAGACTTAGAAAACAGATCCAGGAGAGATAATTTAAAAATTATTGGATCATCTGAATGCCATGATAAAAAGAGCCTAAATATCATCTTTTAAAAAATATTGAAGAAAACTATCCTGAAATTATAGAACCAGCAGGTAAAATAAAAAATTGAAAGAATCCATTGATCATCTCTTGAAAGAGATCCCCTGAGGAAAAAAAAAAACAACCTCCTAAGAAAAGCACAGTCAATTTCTAGATCTCCCAAGTCAAGGAGAAAATATTTCAAGTAGTCAGAAAGAAACAATTCAAATATTGTGTAGCATCAGTCAGGATAATAGTTTCTACATTAAATTCTTTGAAATTCTTGGAATATGACAATCCAGAAGGCAAAAGAGCTTGGGTTACAATCAAGAATCAACTATCCAGTAAAATTTAGCACATTCTTTCAGAGGAAAAGATGGACTTTCAATGAAACAGGGGATTTTCAAACTTTCCTAATGAAAAGACCAGAGCTGAACATAAAATTTGACTTGCAAATGTAAAACTCAGGAGAAGGTAACCAGGAAAGGGAAATTATAAGGGACATAATACCGAACTGTTTATGTTCCTACATAGAAAGATGATACTGGTAATTTTCTGACTATTGGGGCAGTCAGGAGTGTATATATAGACAGAGGGCAAAGGTGTGAGTTGACTATGAAGGGATTATATCTAAAAAAAATTAAAGGATGAGAGAGAAATGTCCTGGGAAAAAGGGAAAGTGGGAAGTAGAATAGGGTAAACTATCTTATATAAAAGAGACAAGAAAAATTTTTACAGTGGAGGGGGTAAAAAAGAGAAGGTAAGGGAGAATAAGTGAACCTTACTTTCATCAGAATTGGCTCAAAGAGGAGATAACATACACACTCAATTACTCCTTAGGAAAGTAGAAGAGGAACTGGATAAGAGGAAGGGAGAGGGATGGAAGGGAGGGAAGATTGTGTGAGAAGGTAATCAGAAGCAAGACACTTTTGAGCAGGGACACAGTGAATTGAAAGAAAGAGTAAAATAAATGGTGGTGGGGAATAAGAAGAAGGTAAAATATAATTGGCAATAATAACTGTGAAAAAATTATTTGAAGCAGGTTTCTCTCATAAAGGCTTCATTTCTCAAACATAGGGAACTGAATCAAATTTACAAAAATAAAAGCCATTCTCCAACTCATAAATGATCAAAAGATATGAACAATTTTCAGATGAGGTTATCAATTCTATCTATTCCCCATATTAAAAATAATATTCTAACTCTACTACTGATTGGAGAAACACAAATTTCAACAATTCTGATAAACTACTTTATACTTATTAGATTGGCTAATGGAAAGGCAAATGTTGAAGTGGCGGTAGGGAAATTGAGACAATGTACTATTAGTGGAGTTGTGAATTGATTCAACCATTCTGTAGTGAAATTTGGAATTGTACCCAAAGGTCTATAAAACCATACATATCCTTTGATCTAGCAATGCCACTACTAGATCTGTATCCCAAAAGAGATGAAAAATAAAAAAATAAAAAGGATCTATATATTCAAGGTTTTTTACAGACATTCTTTTCTGGTGTCAAGGCATTGGAAACTGAGGAGAAGCACATTACCTGGGGAAGGGTTGAACAAATTATAGGGCATGATTGTGATGGAATGCAATTATGCTATAAGAAATAATGAGCAGGATGCTTTCAGGAAACCTGGAAAGACTTACATAATGATGAAAAGTGAAATGTGTACAAAGAAATAGCAATATTTTATGATGATCATCTGTGAATAGTTTCACTTTTTTTGGCAATATAGTGATCCAAGACAATTCTGAAGGCCTTATGATGAAAATTGCTTTCTATATCCAGAGGAAAGAGTTAATGGTTTTCAGAATACAGATTGAAGCATACTTTTTTATTTACTTTCTTTTTTTCTTTAGGTTTCTTTTTATTTATGGAAGGGAGTCTATGATTTCTTTAACAACATAACTATTATGAAAATGTTTCATAACTGGTAGAAGAAAGGGGAGAGGGAAGAAAGGAGATAATTTTCTACTCAAAATTTTTAAAAATTAAATTTGTTTTTACATTTAAAAATAAAATACTAAATAAATTAATTAAAAAAAACATACACATGTATATATGTATATACGTATATAGATGTGCATGTGTATATATATATGCATACACACACACACACACACACACACACACACACACACACATATATATATATATATATATATATATATATATATATATATACATTTATGTTCATTTATTTCTCTAACTCTTGTGAAGACATTCTTTAATTCCTGTCATGAGGCTGGATTTGAACTCAGGTACTCCTGACTCCAGGGCCAGTGCTCTATTCACTGCACCACCTAGCCACCCCCATTTTTGTAGTCTAATAAGATTTGAATCTATTGCTCTCAACCTTTTTATATGGTCTTTAAAACTTTTATATGTGCATTTGAAAATATAACACACACAACTATCCCACAAACTAGTTGATTTTTGCAATCTACAGAGGTCACATTTCAAATTATCTAATATTTTTTTCTGAGCTTCCATGCATTCCAAAAAATAAAGAAAAATTAAAGCATGGATGTGGTGGTCTGTGATGAACAGTTCTATTTATTGAGCCAATTTTTATTCAGACTATACTATCTACAAGGCAATTATTTTCTTTTGTTTTATTTAGCATAAACATAGGACATGCACCTTTCAACTCAGTTAAACTGACCTCTACTTCCCC
Organism: Macrotis lagotis; assembly: GCF_037893015.1. Classification (NCBI taxonomy): domain Eukaryota; kingdom Metazoa; phylum Chordata; class Mammalia; order Peramelemorphia; family Peramelidae; genus Macrotis; species Macrotis lagotis. Next base: position 74,208,541 of record NC_133665.1, read on the forward strand.
TAGTCACACATACAGTTAATCATTCTAACCATTTAGGACCTGGAAATCTTTAAAAGATTAAATAAAATTTTCATAAAATATATAATGTGAACTTAGAAGCCAGTTCACTAATCCTGCAATTTTTCTATCTAATCCAGTATTTTTGGAAAGCAGTTCTTATAGAGATCAAGTCAAATGTAAAATAAATTATATAATCTTACCAAGCAATTGTCCCCAAGCCAAATTCAGATAGACCTAATTCTATTTCTTACTCTACTTTTCATTAATTTTTCTTACTCAATTTCATCTGGAGGAAACAAGACTTAGATAACTATGCAGCCTGAATTTGTTAAGAATAGTTATTTATGTTGGTCAGTTGTTTTCCCTTCATCTGACTCTTCACAACCCCATTTGGGATTTTCTTGGCAAATATAGTTCCTTCTCCAGTTCATTTTACAGATGAGGGACTGAGGCAAAACCAGTTTGTGATTTGCCCAGAGTCATACAGTTTGTAAATGTCTGAGGCTATATTTGAATACAGTAAGATGAGTCTTCCTCACCCTAGGACCAGCACTCCAAGTATTGTATTGTTTTATATAACTGTCCTGAATAATAGCTATTTTATATATATATATATATATATATATATATATATATACATATATATATATATATATATGCAGCATCTAAAAGTTCATAAAGTTTATAAAGCACTTTATTAATATTGTCTCATTTAATCCTAACAACATCAGAAGGAGGGAAATGGAATTTTCAACCTCATTTTGTTCATGAAAGTATAGAGTTTCAGTGATATAAACTAAATAAATCCAGATTTCATATCAAGTCTTCTGGATTTTGGATATAAGGTATTAATATGCCACATTATCTAGTTCTTTGTTTCAAAACTTTCAAGAAAACAGATATACATTTGGCTCATAAAATCAGAGAACTGTAGAAATTTTTAAATAAACAATCACAACAAAACACTATTTTGAATATGGTTTTATGAGGACAAAGTACAATGGTACCACCACCTTCAAGTCCTAAAATAGATATTTCTCATAGAACAGAGCAATATCTTTATCTTAAGAGGTTAGCATATTTAATAAAATTGTTGTCAATCTTCAGATGAATATACCTTACCCATATTGTGCTCAATAGATGAACTTGGAATGTATTACTAAATGGAACACAGTACACAGACCAATTGGAACACAAACACAATGCACAAATGATGTGTGCACTTAATAATGGATGGAAAGAAAATCTCACTCTAATCATCACTAAGGGTAGGAAAGATAAGTTTGAATGTGTTTCTGGTATTTTGTCCTTGAATCCAAAAAGGCTTGGTGTACACAAGCAGTTATAAGGAAGTAGGTCGACTTAATTCTGACTTGTTTGTGAGGTGACCAAAGAGGTCTGATAGTCTGGGATTCAGCCAGCACTCACAACACTAGATATGAAGAACTTCCTTGCAGAGAGAAGATCAAATAATGATTTCAAAAGGAATGACTGCCTAACTCCAGACTCTTGATATTGCTATAAACAAGTCATTCAAAGACCATTTGCTCATGGAAATCAATGACTACACTGAAAATAGAATGGAAAGAAATCAGCATGGAAACTTTGTGAAGGCAAGTCTGCAAGAGGTGGTGACTTGGGTGAAGGAGTCAAAATCACTGAAAGTTGTGTTGCCAATACACCAGAGCAGGTTGCATGGAAAGGAAATAATTTAAGGAGAGCTCTATAGCTGAATGTGAAAGATTGGGGTTAAAGGTTCTACAGGAAATGGAGTTAAAAGAAATACAGTTCAGAATTTGGGTTTTCAAGATTTAAGAAGATATTCCTGAAGAAGATGATGTAACTGCATTTGAATGAATGTAGATATTTGTATATGAATAAATGTAGATTATTATACATGAAAAAAGACTTCCCCTGAAAATAAGCCCTTAAAAGTCTTAGGGAACAAAAATTAATATAAGACCCAATCTTATTTTCAGGGAAATATGGTATATGTTGGAGACCCAGTGAATATCTTCTCAGCTCTAAGGCCAGCTCTTTGCCCACATGCTACCTTTCAATTTTGATTACTGTATTAAAAATTATTAACTTACATCTATATTGAATGAGGTTGTAAAATACCACTTGGATGAAAAGAGGAGGTGACACAGTCAACAGAGCTTTGATGTCAATGAGGTGGACTGTTACTTTTCAATGCAGAGGAAGTACCAGAGACAAAGGTATCAGTTATCACTAAAATCCATCCCCGTGGAAATTATACAAGGAAAAGTTTCCTGCACCATGGTGTGTCTGGGCAGCCCTTCCATTTGGGTTTTTTCACCTGAAGCAAAGCAGGTGAAAGAAATAGTAGGGTTCTCTTGTCAGGGAAAAAATGATATAGGATCACAAGAAGCTAAACTGCCCCATTAAACTCACCTGCAATATTTGTTACTCTGCAGGCAGAGCCTAATGATCATAGGCAAAAATGCTTTCTTGTGTATGTATAAGTTAGAATAATTCTGAATTCCCTTCTCACTCTGAGATTCAGTGATTCTAGATTTCCAGAGTAAATAAGCCAAAGGAAACATTAGATTAAAATAGGAAAAAAAGTTCCTAAGTTTTCCCCTAAAATCTATGTCATCTATCTAGTGAGTGCTAAAGTAACATATTGACTAATGTTTTACATTGCTTTTTAAAGTGTTCATCAGAAAAGTAAACAAGTAAATAAGCTAAAACTCAATACCTAACAATGGTCCACCTTTTCTTTGTTTCCTCAGATTTGTAAAATCAGTATCCTTATTTATTTTTATTGACTTGGGCAGGGAGAATACATTTGTTTTATAGAATTCTAGGGCTGAATATTTTTATGTTTTACCAATGTCCGTTTTGGATTCTTCTTTTCTTCGAAATCTAAAATAAGCATCCTAGAATGCCATTCAACATTGGCAGCTGGTAGCACGCCCACACTTAGCCACACTGAATATATTCCATACATAAGCAGCATTAGGCATTTCAGAAACAGAGACCTATTTGCTAATGCCCCCTTACAAGAACCAAGGCTTATTAGAGTTGACAGTGTGCATATATTAATGACATCCTCTCTTTCCAGGGCCTATTTGCATCACTTCCTCTTTGACATTCAAGACACCCAAATGGTAGCCTGTTGAGAATGAGATCCTCACCAAAGTGCTGTCTATCTTGCTTAATTCACTGATCTTTCTGACTGATAATATTAGATAAACAGGGACAAGCCCATTTTCTTATTGAGCACCAGGCTTTTATCAGCATTTAACCATCACTCATGAGATGATAGTCTTCTATGAAATAGGAGCTAGCCATTTAGATGTCAAACAGCAGCCTGGGATGTGTTCTTATTTACTTAAGGGATTTGTAGAGGATAACATAAATTTATTACTATATTCAATATGAATTTTATATTTTCATTGTATATTTAATAAAATAATGAATCAAGACTTACAATGCCATGAAGACACAGTACTAATTTTAGCCCCCACAGTTAATTCAGCCCCACAGGGAACCATTATTGCCTCTGTATTTTATTTTTATTTAATAGAAGATTATTGGAATTGATTCAAGGTATTATAGTATTGTAAAACTTGGAAGGTTGAACACTGGATGAGTACTAGTCTGGGGGGAGGTGGGATAGGACCTGAAGGATGCAATTAAAATAATATTGCATTTGTAGTCTAAGTACCTAGCTTTGGAGGCAATCTGGGTTAAGTGATGTGCCCAAAAGTTAGGACGTTTCAAGTGTTTGAGGATGGATTTGAACTCAGTTCCTCCTGACTCTATCATGTCACATTGTGAATTAGCTATAAGGGAAGCAGAACTGTGTAAAGTCTTTGACTTCACTTTCTTGAACCCTTCATTTTGTAAAGACTTCCCCATCATGACTTTTCCCATCTCAGTTTGGATATATCACAGGTCAGCATAAGGAATTAAATGGGAATTTTAATGGCAGTTTATGCAAGAGCAGCAGATGATACCGAGCATGATCAAATACTTAAGTTAAATTTTACAATAAAGTATTGTAAACACCCCATAAAAGGAAAAGAAAAAGTTCTGACATTTTCTCTGGCATGAAGGGAGGGTAAAATTTTTTACACACTTTTTTTTCAGATAGCAGGGTTCCTGCTCCCTAACTCCTGTGATGTGGGAGGAATAACTGTCTGTTGTTATATGCTGCAACAGTACAGCTTGTGTTTTGTCAATTGTTAATACTGTCAGGGCAGCTACATGGGGCAATGGATAAAATGTTAGACCTGGAAGACTCATCTTCTTGAATTCAAATTTTCCCTTAGACACTGTATGACACTGAGTAATTCACCTAACCCTGCTTGCCTTAGTTTCCTCATCTCTAAAATGAACTTGAAAAGGAAATGGAAAACCACTCCAGTATCTTTTACCAAGAAAAACTCAAAAAAGGGTCTTGAAGAGTTGGACAAATTGAAACAACTGAACAGTAACAGCAACAATATTCATCAAAGGCAGGGCAAGTGAAGGTTCCTATGCTCCCTCCATATTTCCCAAATGATGATGACATAAAGAAAAATATATGAAAAAATTTAAATGTGATCTATTTGAATCTCTATTTTTTCCACATTATGTCATGTACCATATCTATTTATGTATTTTTTCTACACCAATAGTTTAAAACTCTTCTAGGTCAAGGAAGATAGCAGTTGTATTTCAATATAATTGTTTTTTATTTGTAATTACATGTTTTTATATGGGTCCATTTATCTAATGGATTTACAAACATTATTCTGAGTCTCCAATAGACTGTCAACAGAGTCCATGAAGAAAACAAAATAGTTAAGAAACCCTCTGAAACAGCATAAAAAACTACACATTCAAACATAAAAACACAAACACAAACAGAGACAGATTAACAGAGACAGAGACAGAAACAGTCAGAAACAGAAACACAAGGAGAGAGTCAGAGACAGACAGAATCAGAGTGACAGAGAGAGAGAGAGTCAGAGAGAGACAGAGAAAGAGAGAATCAAAGAAAGGCAGTTGGGGTAAATGACTTAGGAGTCAAGGAACATGAGTTCAAATTATGACCGTAACACTAGGTGATTATTAGAAAGTCTTTTAATCTAAGTCTCAAGATTCTCACCTAAAAATTATGAATAATAAAGTATACCTTTCTTAATTTCAAGGACTTATGTAAGGAAAAGCATTTTAAAAATGTTAATGCACTAATTAAATCCATGTTATGATTTTTTAAAGGGAAAAAATGAGGTACCTTAGGAAACTGTGTGATCCACAGTATATAAATAACTAAATTCACATTTGTATTAATGAAGTAGCTAATAAATAGTTTAAAGTTGTGACCCACTCCAAATGTGTAATACTATGATGGACTTTTTTTTTTTTTAGATTTTTCAAGGCAATGGGGTTAAGAGGTTTCTCTATCTTTGTGGGGCTGGAGGGGGGATTATGTTTATTTTTACAAGACTACTGTAAGTAAGATATATGTAAACATCATTGTATATTAATCTAATTGAATGTGGGTCCATATAGAACATATATAGAAGCTGAAGGTGACTCAAAATGTAATCCTTGCAGAGTTCTTTTCTTTTCAAGGCAATGGGGTTAAGTGGCTTGCCCAAGGCCACACGGCTAGATAATTATTAAGTGTCTGAGGCCGGATTTGAACTCAGGTACTCCTGACTCCAAGGCCAGTGCTCTATCCACTTAGCCACCTAGCTGCCCCTATGATGGTCTTTTAAAGAAATTTTGAATAGGCAATTCTGGCTCAGTGGAGTTTATAACAAATAGTGTTCTTTGTAGATATGTAACATGTAGAATGTAATATTTAGAACACATGAGGATAAAGTGAAATCATGGAGTTGAAAAAATTCAACTAAATAGAATTATGAACATTTACAGAACAGTAATCACTCCTATAACACCAGAACTTAGGAATCTGCAATATTTGAATTTCAAAGGAAGAAAATATAGTTATATGCTGCTTTAAAATTTTCCTAGTTACTCCTTCATGTCATCATCCAAAATGCAAGGATTAAAAACGACTTTCAAAACACAGTTTTTCAAAAACGTGAGCAATTGTCAGAAATTTTGTCTTCATTTCTTGAGAAAGCTATAATCAGAAAACATTAAAGTAAGATATGAAAGCAATATTTTTCTACACATCTCTATCAGTTTGCTCAGATATAGCTTTTGTGGACAATGGGCCGACTAATGAAAAAATAAAGGTACACTGCCAAATGGAAAGTTTATTCTGCTTATTTGTTATTATTTTTATATTTTAGGGTTTTTTTTGCAAGGCAATGGGGTTAAATGGTTTGCCCAAGGTCACACAGTGTCTGAGGCTGGATTTGAACTCAGGTCCACCTGACTCCAGGGTGGTGCTCTATCCACTGCTCTACCTAGCCACCCCACTTTGCTTATTTTTTTTGAACAATAATCAATAAACATAAGCAGCTAGGTTATGTGGGGAAGAATGGATTAAACATAAAATTAAGAATACTAGAGTTCCTATTTAGCCCCTATATTTATTAGATGATTGACCCTTGCTATGCCACTTAAACTTTCCTGGCCTCAATTTCTTTATCTGGAAAAAGAGGTTAATAATATCATTTACTTCTTAGGATTGCTGCGAGACTCAAATCATATATTAACATACAAAACACTTAGCAAACTTTAAAGTACACAGCTATATGCATATTTCTATGTACATGTGTGTGTTTATATATCTATGTGTATGTTTGTATGTATATAAAGAAGCTGTTATGAATTTTAGTACAGTTTTTTGAAGTGCACATTAAATTCAACAAGGTATTAAAACAATTGTCATAATATTTTCCTTAAAGTTTGGTTCCTTTACTGTACTTTTAAAATTTTATCAACATTATTTTTTAAAATCTTTATTACTGGTTTCTCATTTCAGTCTCCCAAATAAAATAATTAAAAAAATTAGGATAATCCCATACAAGTCAACATATTGGCAAAATTTGAAAATGTACTTTTCATTCAGATGTAATCCATCACCTGTGTGTTGAGTTAACTTGATTCATCCTATGTACAAAAAAATAAAATAAAAATAAAACTTTCTGTATTTCTGGTGTGGTCTGATGCTATTAAATTGGGAACCTTCCACATATATCTTTACATAATTTCCATCTAGTGGCTAAATGCCTGAATTGAACATTTTTTGACTCTTCTAATAGGAGCTCATAGGAACAGAGATGAATCTACCAAAACAACTTAGAGAATACTGACAAGCCAAGCAAGCTATAGCACTGCTCTCTAATTGGCACAAAACTGAGTGTGGCATTTAAGCACAAGTTACCTTTCCAAAGTCTAACACTTCTCCTTCCAAAATAAGCATTAGCTCTCTCTCCTACCTGGCAAGGGGAATGAACTAGCAGCAAGTAACTTAGCAACCAAATGATATAAAATGGTTTCTTCTGAATTGTTTATGTGTTTCTTTTGGGTTTTGTCCCAAATCAGTGATCATAGGCTACAACAAGTTTTACAAGTATGCTTCTTCCTTGACAAAGAAGAGTTAAAAAAGGGGTAGGGGAATCTTTTTAAAAAATGGATTAAATCCTGTGCTTTAAGTGTATTTTTAGATTGGAATACATTTTCGATCTTCTTTTCACATAAAGCAGTATATGCTATATACAAATTAAAAAACTCAAAAGATATTCAATTACACTATTTTTTTGCTATTTAAATTTACTGTAACATTGTTGGGAATATTTTTCTTTCCTTTTCCTCCTCCTTTACTATTATTTTAATCAAAATTGCTAATACACTTAGAAATCTCTGAAATTAATTCCTTCATGACAATTGACCATTTTTGTCCTCAGATAAAAATTCCTCAAAGAAAATGAAGTTTCAGTACATTTAAAAATATAGAAATACACTTACATAAAAGGAACAAAATGTAAAACTACAACTTTCTCTAAAAGATATTTAAGTATTTAAAAATCATACGATTTCTTAAAATGATCATTATTAAGATTGTATTTTAATATCCTAAGCAGCAATTTAATCATTACAAATATCCTCTCATTTTATGTTTTCAACAAGCCTGTGAAGTAGATAGTGAAAATATCACTCTCATTTTATAGATGAAAAGTTTGAGGTGCTAGTTGTCCTGACTTTATGTTCAGAAAATAAACAAAATACTATTGCTAATTTTTAAGATTATAAAAAATTCTATTTTGCCAGAACTGAAAAGTATTTAGAATATTCTGACATATTTCTTTAAGATTTTTTAACTTAAATTCTTATGAAATTATATAGTACATATAGATATATACAAATAGTAATGAGAAATTCACTGAAGCTAGAAAAGTCAGGCAAAAAAGAACAAAACTTTTGGGAATTTTTTTTTCAGGTATTTAATTCCCTTAGCCATACACTAGGTATACACCTGCCCTCCGCTCTTTCCCTAGCCCTCACAATTCTCTCTTGACTGAAATATCTATCTTACCAAAGCAAATAAAACCTGTTTAGAATTATCCAGAAGTTTATTTATCTGTAAAATTAAGGAAAATGTAGAGATAGCAGAATAATTTCAAATTAATTCAGATGCTAAATCTACATATTTAGTTATAAAGAAAGCTTAATTAGGTTAGGAAAGCTTGCCCCATATCAGCCTTTTGTGTAGCATTGATAATATAATTCTTGTCAGTAAATCCTTAATATCTTCCAACTATTTGATGAGACTTTTTTTTTTTTAAATGAGAAAGACGGAGAAAGAGAGGGAGCGATATAGAGAGGCATATCAACAGGGACAAAGTCAGAGAGACAGAGATAGAGAGGGATGACTTCATTACATACATACCTTAAAGAAATCTTTCCCTATTGTGGAAGACAAAAATCTGTCACTCTCTTGAAGAATTATGCAGGAACGTTTTATTCACCTTAGATGCATTTAAATCATGTATTTAAATCTAGTTGGTGTGGGTGTATCCCATTAACAGTTTCTGCTCATGTAGATCCTAAATATAATGTAGCATCTTGCCCACTCATGGCAACATCACATCCTTCTTAGAAGTACACCATAGGATTACAACATTTCTGGGATGTCTTCATAGCTCAAATAAAACAGTGTTTTCTGTACTGTACAATCATTCTCAGAAGTATTGCTATTTAGAAGCAGCTTGACAATGAATAATGGTAAAGAACAGGGCATTGCCCCCATGGGAACATAGTAGCATAGGTAGCAAAATACTTAAGCTTCAGTCTGCTTTTTCCTTGAGATTTAAACACCAGCAAATAAGACCCTGTAGGCATATAAAAGGAGAAAGCATACTTAACCCCTCTTTCACCTGTTCAGTTGCCACTGGGGTCATTTCTTTAGATGCAATTTAGAGTTTCCTCCATTCCTATCTCCCTTCACTTCTGTGAAATCAATAAATATATAAAGAATGCTGATGGAGAAATGAAGAAGGCTCTCAACTGTGGTGGAGCTCCTTTTTAAAATAGTTCTGTCAATATAAGACTCCAACTCCCCTTTGCTGTTGTTAAAGGTAGTAGTATATTGGGGAGAGGCATGCATTGTCTATTCTTACCATACATGTGATATTAGTCACTGTAGGAAGAAACATTCTCTGTCTCTCTGTCTCTGTCTCTGTCTCTCTTATATATGTATATATGTGTGTTGGTATATGTATAACTACATCCCTTTAAGCTCTTTGGGATAATATGGCATCATTAGGATTTTGACAGAATAAATTCTGAAGATATGAGTTTAAATGCCAATTTCAATGATTATTTACTTTGCAATCTTAAGCAAATAACTTAAAACTATCCAAATTTTAGTTCCCTTATCTATTAAATGAGTATAATCATAGTTATACTATCTACTTTATGGTTTGTTCTGAAAATCTGTATTCTGAATGCAGTATTCTAAAAATTCTTGATGATCATAGAGTACTATCTAATGTAAACATAAATAAAATGGACACAAATTAATATATTATATAACTAAATGCATAATGGAATTATACTTTAATATTTGAAATACTTGTGATTTAATTGATGTAGCTTTTACTTCCTCTGACTTGGACTTCTCTCTAGATATAAGTAAATGGTTTCATGAGTGGTTGGATCAAAGGATTCATCACCCTGTAACCAGAGGAAGAACCTCTTCTAACTTAATTGAGTTAGTCATTAAATGACCCCACAAATATTTCCCTGGGTCCATCTTAAAGACCTACCCAAAATTAATTCCATTGTCCTAGTTTCTGTTTCAAGATTCACCAGTGAGGGAAAACATCAGAGGAGAATATCAATGGAATGAGTAATGATGATGATTGATAATGATGATGATGATGATGATGATGATGATGATGATGATGATGTTATGAAAATACTCTTGGAAGGGGTTGATAATATTTAAAGCAATTTATATTTTCTTTTAATTCAGATGTTTCCATTTGAAACTTAAAGTTACTCATAACCTGGTTCCAGGGTAGCTTTCTAACTTGATGGCATATTACTTCTCCTCACACAATACACTCTCATTAAAATTATTTGTTATTCCCTTTATAGGCTATCTTCCCTCCTTCTTCAAACCTTTACTTAGATTATCTATCTTCCATGGTTTCCCATTTTCACTTACATGGCTTGTAATATCTATCTTCTTGTAAGATTCAGCACTGTGTGCCAGCTATTTCTCCAAAATGTTATTATTCACGTCTGTAAATCATTTTGTATTTATTTTGTACAGGACCTGCATGTACTTATCAGTAAACATGTTATATCTCCCAAAAGAATATAAACTCCTTGTGGAAGGGAACCATCTTCATTCATCAACTGTTAACTCAGTACCTAGGACAGGGTCTGGTACATGTTAGGCACTTAATAAATATTTCTGAATTGATCGAATGAAATGATGATCTCAAGAGATAAATGAGTTAATTTCCTTGCATCCAAAGAAGGTTTCAGATAAGTCAAATGGAAAAATGTACTCATTTCTTAAAGACTTTTGAGAAACAATACATGAAATAAATTTTGTCATCAATTAGGAAGCAATATGGTATAGTGGATGGGGAATCATAAGACTTGGGTTCTACAGCAGTTCAGTTCTTAGTTAATTCTGTGACAAATTATTTCACTACTTACCTCATCTATAAATGAAGGAGCTATAACATATAGTTTCTAAAATTCCCTTCTGATTCCAAAACTCTTAAGATTCTAAGTAGGTTTTGATTTATAGCAACTCCAGCTATATAAGTATATTGGGTAATCCCATTACACACAATTACTAGCTTTTTATATCTAATATACCCTCAAGGGGTTCCTTCCGATTGTGGAATTCTCAGATTTATTTTTCACATCTCTAGAGGATGTTGAGCCTATTTCATGCTACATGAAATCTGTTAAAATTCACAGTATATATTTTTATATAACATAGAATAATGATGATGATGATAATGATGATGAACTTTGGGAAGCTAGGTGGCACAGTGGATAGTTTGCCTTGAGTCAGGAAGATTCTTCCTGAATTCAGATCTCGACTCATACACTTACTAGATGTGTGACCCTAAACAAATCACTTAACCCTGTTTGTCTCAGTTTCCTCATCTGTAAAATGACCTGGGGAAGGAAATATAAAACCACTACATTATCTTTGCCAAGGAAACCCCAACAAAGAGCCAGGTAAACTGAAAAATGACTGAACAACACAATAATGTCACATTTCTACAATAATTTAAAGCCCATCAAACCACTATTTTCAAACCATTCTGTGATACAAAATTATTTCCATTTAGTGGAAGAGAAACTTTCTTTTCAGTGCATGACTAGCTTCACAGCTTAAGTACATTGTAAAGCTATAGGCTCTAAAAAAAAAGGAGAGTTTATATTCACTCAGTCAGGAATGGGGATCACTCACTCATCCACACACTTAGATAATTGATTTATCTAAGCTCAAGAAAATCATAGGAACTAAGAAGCCATCTTAATGCTTATAGTTCTGGAGCCTTGAGCATTCTACTTTACACTACAACCAAAAATCATGATTTTATTGAATTTTTTTTTAAGTTTTCTTTTTTGCAAGGCAATGGGGTTAAGTGGCTTGCTCAAGGCCACACAGCTAGGTAATTATGAAGTGTCTGAGGCCGGATTTGAACTCAGGTATTCCTGACTCCAGGGTCGATGCTCTATCCACTGTGCCACCTAGCCACCCCCCCAAAATCATGATTTGAAAAGGAGTGAAATAAATTATCCTATTTAGCAAACATTTTGGAGCTATTTTGAAGTACTAAAATGAGAACCTAGTCATCATAAATGAAGGAAAGAACTAAGACATATTCTATTCTTACATACTGATTTCCAGCTTAGAAGAATAAACGTTTTCAGATGTCAAAATGTGTTCCATCTCAGTGGGTAACTTACAATCTTTCAACAGAAGGAAGGATCAATGACACATTAAAAAGAGGCTTTGACGATAGCACTTTTCAAAAGCCAAAAAAAGACAAAAGATATAATGAAAATAGTGGGAAGCAGAGACTAATATTTTTCCTTTGCCATCCCTCACCTTTTCTTATTTCAATCCTATTCGTTCTTCAGGATCTAATTTAAAGGACACATTTTCTTCAGTCTTCCTTGAGCTCTCCCAAACTAGTTCCAGTTTTTCTTTTTATACTATTACTAGTATTTTTTTATTTTACATTTTCCTATTTTTAAATTACAATTATCTATGACTTTCAGGCAGTCATCATATATTGAGCTCCTACTATATGCTGGTTATCAAGTACCTTGGATATCATATAATCATATTCCCACATTGTATATATGAAAAGTTTGAAGTTAAGATAGGATGGAATGTTTGTCCAATATTATATAATTAATAGGAAATTATAAATAAAACTCAATTTTAGTAATGAACCTGTAGTTGTCTTTCAATTGCAGGACTCAAATGATAAATATGTATTGAGTATCTACTCTGAGCCATATCAGTCAGTCAATAAATATTTTAAAGCACCCATAGGTGCCAGAAATTCACTGTGCTAAGTCCTGTTCACAAAAAGAAAAGACAACACTTATTCTATTGGAATTCATTGAATAATGGGGAGACAGCACGCTACCAATTATATATATATATGTGTGTGTGTGTGTGTGTGTGTAAACTCTATATAGAATAAACTGGAATAATAAGAGAGGAAATCCCTAGAATTAAGAAAGACCAAGAAAAGTTTTTTATAGAAAATGAAATTTTAACTTGGACTTGAAAGAAGTCAGGGAAGTTAGGAGGCAGGGAAAGCACATTAGGCATGGGAGAAGGGAATGTAAAATTGACTTGAAGCTTAACATTAAAAAAGAAGAAAAAAAAAAGAAAAAGATCTTGGCAAATAGACCCATCACTTCCTGGCAAATAGAGAGAGTAGAAATGGAAGCAATGTCGAGTTTTATATTCTTGGGCTCAGATCACTGCAGATGGCAACTGCAACCATTAAATTAAAAGATACTTGCTCTTTGGAAGAAAAACTATGGCATATCTGTAGAGCATATTAAAAAGTAGAGCTATCACCTTGCATAAAAGATCCACATAATCATAGCTTTGGGGTTTTTTTTGGGGCGGGAGCAAAGTTGATCTGTGAGAGTTGGACTATAAGGAAAGTTGAGTGCAGCAAAATTGACGCTTAAATTGTGATGCTAGAAAAGATTTTTGACACTCCCTTGGATAGCAAGGAGATCAAATGAGTTAATATTTAGAGAAATTAATTCAGATTATTCACTAGAAGGTCAAAGACTGGAACTGAAGTTTAAATATTTTGACCACATATTAAGAAGATGGGATTCATTGTTAAAGATCCTGATATTGGGAATGATTGAAGTCAAAAATAAAAAAGGATGGCAGAAGATAGAAGGATAGATCACTTCATGGAAACAATGAAAATGAATTTGGACAAGGTTCAAGAGCTAGTGGAGGATAGAAAGTCCTGAAATGTTATCATCCATGGGGTCATGAAGACTCAAATATGACTGAACTACTGAACAATAAAAAGAACAACAATTTATTTTCTTGATTAGTAAATTTGGTAGTTTCACCAGATGTCTTTTCCATTGCGGGGGGGGTGGGGGGAATCCCACCGTATATGTAAAATTATTTGCAATAGTGTTCAACTTTATTGCATCTAACCTACAGGACCTTAAAATTAGTTTAAAAAGTCAGTTTACACAGGACAGCCTTATATTTTCATCAAATGAACTATCAGGCTTCAAGCAAACCTGACATTTTAGAAAGGAAATAAACAGCTCTATTGGTGTCCTATTCTGAAGAAGAGCTTTGCTTATATAGTATTCCAGCTAATGATCTGAATGGGCTGTGGTTTAAGTTCTGCTGCTGACAGAGACCACAACACATCCTTATATAGCATATTAGAACCAAGGATTTAAGGTAAATTTTTTATGCTCCTTTTTAAAGTTCCCCTCACATTCATATTTTAATTTTTTACTTAAGAGAATAACTAACATAATGATATTCTTAAGTTATCTGGAAATCTAAAGACTAGTTACATAGAATGTATATGAAATTCGAATTAATCTATTACAAGTTTATTAAAGGTGAATGTATATACTTCTTAAATTAAAAAAAAAACAATGTGTATGTGAAAAGAAAAAGCTAAAACATTTCGAAGAAAATTAGGCAAACCTTTACTACAAAGATAGAACCACTAGTCTGTGCTGTTGTATAAGAAATATTTATTTTCAGTCTAGCAAATGGGCTTTCAATGCAGCTCTGTTCATTGATGAATTTGTTCTTTGGTAGAAATCATACTTGTAAATGTTTCCCAGTTTTAAACTTTCCATTTTGGAAAAGCTAATTTTGAGGATGAGGTTTGGGGAAGGAAAGAACTCCCCTCTATGGAGAAGAATAAGTTATCAGGGAAGGAAAACAAAGCCAACTTTTTTTTCCATTATTATCTGACTTTAAGACAAAAATGTCTTAATATAGTAATAGATTCTGTGTACAGCCACACAAATATGTTCTTTAGGTATTAGGGTAGCTGGATTTAGCTATTGAACAACTAATTTGTCTGCATTTATCACTGGTTCAGCATACTTAGATATAATTTCTCCATAGTATCTTAATGATTATAGACAACTAAGCTGATAATAAATGAGTACTAAATCTCTCTCTCTCTCTCTCTCTCTCTCTCTCTCTCTCTGTGTGTGTGTGTGTGTGTGTGTGTGTGTGTGTATGTTATATTCAGGTCTTTTATATTTCTATTCTTAAAAGACATTATAGAAAGACTGTTTTTAAATACTTTTGCCAGAGTTTGTTCATTTATTTTTAATTGGACATACTTAAAGTAGATCTTGTGCTTAAATCAAATATACTTCTGTTGTTATAATGTCTTATAGGAAGAAAATTCTGAATTTGTGATCAGAGAACCTTATTGTGTGTGTGCCCTAGATCTGCAGCTTACTAGAAGTGTTATTTGGGGGGGGGAGTCATTTAGCCTCTCTGGGACTAACTTTGCTCAATTTTCTATAAGAAGGGTCATGGACTTTGCCTGGTGCGCCAAGCTTGATTGGTTGGTTGGTTCTTGACCTTCATTATTTCAGTCCTGTACCACTCTCCCTAACCCTATTTGGGTTTTTCTTGGCAAAGATACTGGAGTGGTTTACTATTTCCTTCTTCATCTCACTTGACAGATGAGGTAAGTGACTAGCCTCGGGTCTCACAAGTAGTGTCTGACTTAATTTAAATTGAACTCCTTTGGTTGGTTGGTTCTTGACCTTTGTTATTTCAGTCCTGTACCACTCTCCCTAACCCTATTTGGGTTTTTCTTGGCAAAGATACTGGAGTGGTTTACTATTTCCTTCTTCATCTCACTTGACAGATGAGGTAAGTGACTAGCCTCGGGTCTCACAAGTAGTGTCTGACTTAATTTAAATTGAACTCCTTCTGAAGCTAGCTGCTCAGATTCATAATTTACAATACATAATTATGATAACAATTATTACCAAGAACTTTGTGGGGTCACTATTGGTTAAAGATACAATAATGTGAATCCCTTAAGCAGTGAAAGTCATGATGTATGCTTCCTAGCTAATATTTCTAACAGTTAAAGCCATGATGACAACAGCAATAACAATAAGGGTCCTTATCAAGGAGAGCTATGAATAATGTAAGCCAAAAAAATATCATACTGACTGGGGCATGACCACAATGACCAGAACAAGGCCTCATGTGCCAGGAACTCTAGCCACAAAACAGTGATATGGCACCCAGGTGTCTGGGACCCAAACCTAGTGATGAACAATATACCCCCCAATATCAGCCATCCACATTAACATATTCTATTAACTCCTCCTTTTGTTTGATTTCAATGATTACCATTAATATGTCCTTTAGTCCATTATATAATTGAAAAAAAAACACAAAAAACAGATCATGAACTATGCACAGAGCTGGTAAGTCGGACTCTGACCATCTTGAAAAACTCAAGAACATTGAGAATAATAATGAAGTCTCATTATTGGAGCCCAGAGACAGAGTGCCACTGATTCAAGGAGAGCTTTTCAAAATGAATCACTAATGAACATTGATACAAAAATCTTCAATACAATTTCAACAAAAAGAATACATATTATTACTAGGATAATACTCCATGATCAGGTAGGATTTATAGCAAATAGGCAGGGAATGGTTCAATATTAGAAGACACTTAACATATTTAAACAATCACTAACAAAACTAACAGAAATCATATGATTATCTCATTAGATTCTGAAAGTCTTTTGACAAAATGAAACTTCTATTCCTATTAAAAAACATAGAGAGTACAGGAATAAATGGAGTTTTCCTTAAAATAATAAACAGCATCTTCCTAAAACCATCAACAAACATTACATGTCACAATACAATTATTAAATACATATACACATATATATGTATATATAAAATCTTTCCAATAAGATCTGGAGTGAAATAAGGATGCCCCTTATCATAATTAATATCATATATAGTATTAGAAATGCTAACTTTAGCAATAAGATAAGAAAAATATTAAAGGAATTAGAATTGACAAGGAGGTAAGCTTTCAATCTTTGCAGATGATATCATGATATACTTAGAGAACTTGAGAAAAACATTAAAAAAAATGAACAGTTTCAGCAAAGTAGCATGATATAAAATAAACCCACATAAATCACCAACATTTCTCTGTATGAACAACAAAGCTCAAGGGAAAGAGATAGAAAAAGAAATTTCATTTTAAGTAACTTCAGACAAAATAAAATATTTGGAAATGTACCTCCCAAGGTAGACAAATCTAGAAATTGTATGAACACGATTAAAAAACACTCTTCACACAAAGTCAGATCTAAACAATAGGAAAAAATTGTTCATGGTGAGGCTGAGCTAATATAATAAAAATGACAATTCTATCCAAATTGAATTATTTATTCAGTGTCATGCCAATCAAAAAAACTACTAAATAACTATTTTCCTGAGCTAAGAAAAATTCATCTGGAGCAACAAAAGGTCAAGAATATCAAGGAAAATGATGGAAAAAAAATGTAAAGGAAGGCAACATAGCTTTACCGGATCTAAAACTATAATATAAAATGGCAGTCATCAAGACTGCCTGACACTGGTTTAGAAAAAGAGTAATGGACCAGTGAATTAAGATAAGTACAAAAGACAATCATTAAGTGACTATTGTAATCTATTGTTTGACAAACACAAAGACATTACCACTGGAATATGAACTCACTATTTAACAAAAACTGTTGGGAAAACTGGAAATTAGAGTAGGGGAAAAAACAAGAATAGACCCACATCTCACTCCTCATAACAAATTAAGGTAAAAATGGATATAAGATTTAAACTTAATGGGTAATACAATAGACAAATTAACAGATCAAAAAAATTCTCTATCAGATCTATGGAAAGGGGAAAAATTTATGATCAAAAAAGAAATAGAGTCTGTTATAAAATGCAAAAAGAATTATTTTGACTATATTAAAATGCCTTTGCATTGATAAAACCAATACTGCCAAGATTAGAAGGAAAACAGAACTGGGAAATAATTTTTTACAGCTAAGGGTTCTGATAAAGGTCTGATTTCTAAAGTATATAAAGAATTGAATCAAGCTTATAAGATTACAAGTCATTTCCCAATTGATAAATTGTCAAAGGATATGAACAGGAAGTTTTCAAATGAAGAGATTAAACCTCTATATAATCATATGGAAAAATGTTCCAAATCATTACTGATTAGAGAAATGCAAATTAAAACAACTATGAAGTACCATTTTATACCTATCAAATTGCTTAAGATGACAAAAAGGGAAAACAATCAATGTTGGAGAGATTGTGGGAGGACATTAATGGGACATTAATGCATTGTTAGTGGAGTTGTGAACTAATTCAATCATTCTGGAGAGCAATCTGAAACTATGCCCAAATGGCAATAAAACAGATCATCCTCTTTGATTCAGCAATACAAATACTGGACCTATATCCAGAAGCAATCATGAAAAATGGGAAAAGTCCCACGTGTTCCAAAATATTTGTTATCATTCTTTGAATAGTGAGAAAAACAGAAATTGAGGGTATTTAGGAATGGCTGAACAAGATAAGGTACATGATTGATATGGAGTACTATTGTTCTATAAAAACCAATGGTTGAACTCTAGAGAAGCAAGGAAAGAATTACCTAAACTGATGCTGAGTGAAAGGAGCTGAAAGAGAACACTGAACACATTAGCAACAGCATTGTGAGTAGATCAAATAGAATGAAGGCAACTCCTCTCAGCAGTTGAGAGAACTAACACAATCCTGAGAGATCTGTTATGGACAATGCCATCCATATCCAGACCAAAAAAACAAACAAACAAAACCCCAAAACCCACAGAATCCAAATGGACAGCATGTTCAATTTTTAAAAATTTCTCTTACATTTTTCCCTTCTATCCCATGGTTTTCTTTCTTTTCCCTGAGTCCTAATTCCTCATACACAACACATATATGCATGATGTTCACTAGGCTGTTCACTACTTGGCAGGGGGAGGAAGAAGAGAGGGTAGAAGAAAATTGTGTAACATAAATATGCAAAAACATTTCATAATACAAGATTGGAAGAATAAAGTAAAGTAAAACAACATTAAAAAAAAGAAAATTGAAGGAATTGCTTTCCTTTTTTCTTAACTACAAGGGATTATCCTCAAACCTGGTATATGATTGCTAAAGCTCTGTTTATATTACTATCCTTATTTCCAATGTCTTTATTTTCTAATTCATGAAATCCATTTTCCAAATACCTTTGAAATTATCTCAAAGCATAGATTTTGTTAAATGTCTCCAACTACTAATACACCTTAAGTGCTTCCTCATTTTCTTAAGATAACATATTAATCTTAGCCTTATATTTAATGGGAATCTGCAATTGGTCTCTTCCCAACCCAAGTCACATTATAGCTATGAAAACATGGCAACTAGAGTACATATATTTGTTTGGACAGGACTGGCAACCTCTTCTGCTTTATATTACTTCCCTGAGAACAGGTGCCTGAACTTCAATATCAAGTCATATGCATTCAGTCTTGAAGCTAACCTTGTAAATTTAAGAGATTATGAGATGCTGGGTCTTTTATGTGGAGCTGATAACTTAGATAGAAATGATACATCTGAGATGACACCACAAAATGGAAGAACTCAACTCCCAGAATGGCTAATGAAAAAAGTATGAAACTGGAGGGAGTTGTTCAGACAGGATAAAACTTAATCAAAATATGAAACATTTATTTAGGAGTATTGCAAAATGCTTGAAGTTTTAGCATTTTTAAATCTCAAACTCCCAGGAAAGTCTAGCAACAAAATTATGTTGCTATATTCTCTTTTAACCCTTCCTGTCCATGCTCACTTTTGAGTCTTGTGTATATTATATAAAGGAAATAAATAGTTGTCCTATTTCTATTATATATTGAATAGCTTTCTATACCCCAATTTGGAGACATCCTAAATAAAAAGTATATATTATAAAATAATTTCCCCCAATACTGTGGAATAGAAGGATTAATATACAAAGAGTGAAAGAAAAGAATTTTGATCATTCTTTGTTGGCCATGTACCCACAGAATTGAACGTTGTCACTACAAGTAGGTACAGAGCAGAGGGGTTCCTTAGAGGAAAGGGAAAAAACACATCCCAGCTTCTTGAACATGGCATAAATGATTATAAAATGAGAGGGGGGGTACTTAGATAATCTATAACCAATTCTCAATTCTAGAATACCACATTTCCCATTCTGTTTAATAAACATTAGACAGCTGCATATACAAGGCACTACAATAGCTATTGACTCATTAAAATATATATAAATATATGGTGTCAAAATTTTTGATTGTATGGCCCTCATTTCAATGCCAGTCAAAATTATCAATATTCCTTTCAAATACGTGTGACTAAAATAACTCACCACCAGCTTATTACCCTTCTGGTGATGAACCAGTCTGTCCTTGAAACATAAGATGCACAATTTGTCATTCAAGCTTACTAGATTAATAGATCCTTCCTGACTTCAATTTGCAGTTTTTATGAACCTAAGATAACCTCTATGTATTGTGGCACATAAAATGCTTCAAATAGTAATTCTTAGGTCTATATTCTGAAGAGAGCATGAAAAACGGTAAAAATCCCACACATACAAAAATATCACAGCAGTTCTTTTTTTGTAATGACTAAGAATTGGAAATTTAGGCAAAGCTCATTAATTGAGGAATGGCTAAACAAGTTATGGCATATGTAAGTGATGGAAGACTATTGTTCTATAAGAAATTATAAGAGATGAAATTTCAGAAAAGCATGGAAAAACTTGCATTGATTGATGTGGAGTGAAAAGAACAGAACCATTAGAATACTCTACATATTAATAACAACAGGGTTTGATGATAAACTCTGAAAGACTTGGTCATTTCAGCAGAACAATATATAGACAATTTTAAAAGACTTATGACTGAAAATAGTAACCATATCCAGAGAAGGAACTGTGGAGTTCAAATGAAGAACAAAGCTTATTATCTTCAATTTTTAAATATTGTCTTTTGTATTGTCATTTTTTCTCTCTGTTTTATTTCTTTCATTTGAATTTATTCTTCTCTAACAATATGATCAATATGAATCTATTTTTTAATATAAATATTTTATTTGTTTTCTGATAATATACAGTAGTTTCTACCAATCATTGTTTGCAAGGTTTTGGATTTTACAATTTTTCCCCCTTTCTCTCTTTCCTCCCCCTCACGCAACAGAAGGTAATTTGATAGTCTTTACATTTGTTTCATAATATGCATAGATCAAAACTGAATGTGTTGAGAGAAAATTATCTCAATATGGATCTATTGTTTAGCATGGTTATAAATGTAGAGCCTATATCAATTGCTTTATGTCAGGGAAAGGGGGTGGAGGAAAGGAAGGAGGGAGTAATGGAAGGGAGGGAGGGAGAAAAATGTAAAACTCAAAAATTTCCCCCCAAAATTTGGCAAAAACTACCATTCCATACCATGCAGTTGGAAAAAGTAAATAAAATATTTTAAAAAATAATAATACTTAAAATCTATAAACTTTTACCTTAAGAACTCTAACTTATTATGTGTTTGTTAATGCTCTGTTTGAAAAACTCAAAACTCAAATGATTGCTATCCTTATTTCCATTGTCATCATTCTCTAATCAATGCAATCTTTTTTCCACATATCTTTGAAGTTAATTATCTCAGAGTACAGATTTGGATATATCTCTCCAACTACTGATTTATCTGAAGTGGTACCTAATTGTTTTCAGATATCACTCAGTCTGTCATTTAGATGGGACTACATGTAACTTCCAACTCTTTTGTTTACACTATGTGCTACAAGAATCAGGAAAATGGTACTACTTTTTGGTGTTTCTTCTAATTGTACACTGCATCTCCACCCTACATTAGCTCAAGAATCTGGAATATACTTCCTTGAATATGTATCACAGAACATTTTTCTTTCTTTAGGATTCAGCTGAAGAGCCACCTCTTTGGTGAATATTTTTTAATTGTTAAAATTGTTATATTCTTTTCCCATCACTTTCTCTCCCTTTGTTCCTCTCTCTGCTCTTTCCTTTCCTTTGCCCATCTCACAAATCAATTTGTATTTATTCTTTGTATGAGGTATCTCCCCCAATGGAATGTTACTTTTTGTAGCGTAGAGACATCCTCATTTTTCTCTTTGTTTCTTCAGCACATATTAAAAACACTTATTGAATGTTTATTTAATTCAATTGAGATTAATTCATATGATATTTTCATTAATATTAGATAGAAAAACGTTCTAAGAGAATAATATTTTGAGCTTTCATCTAATTGCTATTGTTCAGAATTTTATGAGTTTTGAGAATTTAATGTTGGAGGAGGAATGCTTTCCATCTACTTAAGATTTCGAAGAAAATTTGGAAAGTTTTAATCAAGCACAGTATTGTAACCTGCTTTTACCTTTACATATTGTTAAAATTTATTTTTTCTAAATACTTCACAGATAATCAGTTTAGGAAATGGTATACCATACTTTGCCTAAATGCCCACTATTTTTTTTTCAGTGCGAAAGGCACAGAGAGAAGATAAATATTGTTTATTTTATGTTATTGGATTGTTTTCTTCAGGGAAAAGAATATCTGCAGCAATATGGAAATTATGAATTAGTTAACAATACATTTTAAATTTCCTAATAAATCAATGGAAATTTACAATATGCTATCATTCAATTCAACACATATTTACTAAATGCTTGAAGTATTTAGATCTTAGATTTAGGGGTAAATCCAATGTTTAGATAAGGTAGAGTTCCTGCCCATCCCAAGCATATAATTTCATAAATTATTTAGGTATACATTTACATTGTATGGCAGGATATCATAAATGCAATAAATACAAGAAAATGAAAAAGTGAGTGATGTATATGTATTCAGAAAGACAAACAGGTCTTCACTAAAAGTGGAGGTATAAAGGCTTTAAGGAAGATGTATTTTGTTGAGATTTTAGATGGGAAGGGATTCATCAGGTGAAGAGGGGTAGAGAGGAAAGAAATTTTGACTTAAGCAAAAACACAGAAGTAGTGCATAGGCAGTGTTCTCAGAAAGGAGAAAAGCTCAATTTAGAAAGTGCTACATGGGAGGGAATAATATTAGGTTAAAAGTAGAGAGTATCTCTTTGTGAAGCCCTTCAATGTCAAGCAAAAGGAGTTTAAATGGCACTCAGCAGGTAATAAGGCAAATATCATTGGAAATTTGCAAAGGGAAAATATTTAAATTAAGCATCTATTGAATTTGCTAAAATTAATACACTGAAGGATCCTGCATTTTTGAGACACTATCATACTACTCATGAATTTATCTTAAGCTATTTGTCAATTTTTTTCAGGCATTAAGCAGATCAAAAATTCATGAAACTGGTCATCCTAATTCATATGTTCTCACTTTGTTTCTATAGCTGTTTTACTATTAATTTATACCTAGCTAGGTCATGGGCTCATGTGATGCTTAATAATATCCCTGATGATTGTGAACTACCAAAACCCCTGCTCCTAGTGGTTTGCATGGCATCACCTTCAATGACCTTGGTACTTCCTGCACTTCAGTAGCATGTGTTTGATAATAGTGGTACTCAAGGAGAACTGGTTCTATAGCAGGAAGGCTTGAATTTAAATCCTGTATCTGATGCTTGCTACCTATGTGACCTTTGGCAAATTACTTAACTTCCCTGGGCCTCAGTTTTCTCATCTCAAAAATTTAATGGAATGACTTCAGAAGTCCTTTCCAGCTCTGGTGTGAAGTGCCTCTGTTCCCACCGAGGCATTTGATTTTTAAAATACCTTTTAGCTGGGAACCCTATCACTCTAGGCATAGTCATTTAAAAGAGACAAAATTAAGAAATGATATAATTCTTAATTATAAACACTTAAAATAAATATTTTCTTCTTAGAGTAAGAAAAACATTTCCTATTCATTTTGTAAAATTTTCTCCACCCTGATTTTGCAGCCAAAGAAAACATCCTCATTAAGTTTTCAGTTTATCAACCCTGGACTTTTGTTTCAACACTACCCACACATTTTCTAGTAGTGTGGCTCCCACATTCACACCCCTGTCAACTGCCTTGTACAGATTCATCACCAAGAAAATATCAAAAGGTCACATTCCATGTGGTATAAGGAACTTATAGAAAGTATATCTCCATTTTCTATCACCCTGACTAGTCAGCCATGTTGTTATCTGTTTTGATATATATTAGTGTTCATTTTTCAGTAGGAAATTCTGTGATATTATGTGCAAATGTCTTGATTTTTGAAGACATTTCTTAGTCCAGTCATGGAATACCCATTTATGATTTTACTACCTGAGAGTTTTGGTTAGCTAAGTTCTAGGATCTAATCCTGCTTTGGGAGCAAGCATATACCAATTGCCTCATTCCCAAGGTCTTCTTGTCTCTGGAATATTGAATAGCTCCTGTTCTTTAAATGACTTACATTCAGTACTCCCATACCTACAATCCTGCCAGAGTGCCTTAACAAAACTCCTGATAAGCCTTGTTTTGAATTACTTCTTACCATTAATCAATTTCTCCTTGTTTTTGTTCCTACACACCTGTCACTTGAGCTACTTTCCATCCCTCTTCTACTACCAATACAAAATCTACACATTTTTTAGTGGCTCTTCCCTTTCTTGTCCTTCAGGTACTCTGCATTTGTTAATTCCCTCACTTCGGTCCTAACTTTGACCTCACTACTCTAGCTTGATATCCAACCTTGCTGGCTTTCATTCTATTTCCTTGAAAGTTTGAGATGTTTTTTTCTTCAATGTCTGTTTCCTTCTTCCCAACAAAGTCCAAGACCCTTTTATTGGTATCCCTCATTTTCAGCCTCTTTGTGTGACTACAATTCTATGTTCCTTCCCCACTTTCCTGTTCTCCTTCCTTTACAGGATCAAATTAGTGAAACTTGTAACTATAATTCTGATTAAGTATTTGTGATTTTTATAATAATTAATAGTTTAGTTATTAGTATCGATGAAGCACTTACAAGTTTATCAAGAATTTTAAATGTGATATCTCATTTGATCTTCACAACCTTGGGAGATACATATAAAGATAATAATAAAATATAAAATGCATTGTGAACATTAAAGGACTATATATATCTCAGTCACTATTGTTACACCCCCCAAAGGTTGGGTCTGTTTATTATTATTTCCCAGTAACTAGTATTTAGTGTCTTTCATATAGCTGCCATTTAGGATTTTTTTTTACTACTTTCCCTCCTAAAATAACTTACATATTTGTTGTAATTGACATAATGCCACATTTGATGGAAAGTTCTTTAAAAACAGAGATTCTTTTTTTCCCTTTGTGTGCATAGTATAAATACTTTGAAAAAAATGTTATCTTTGCTGTTTGCTTATACTTCTTGCTTCACCCTCCATGAACTAGTTTCCTTGGGTATTCCTTGAAAACAACCCATCAACTTCCAAGATTCCTTGACTTTTCTTGACTGTGAAGATCTAGTGTCTGGAATGCTATCTCTTCTTACCTATGCCATTTAGTTCTGGTTTCCTTCAAAATCAGTGTAAATCACCACTTTTATAGGTTGTCTTTCCTTATCCCCTCCATTGCTAATGACGTCCCTTTCATAGGATAATTTCCTCATAACTTATAAATATCATGCATACTTAGTTATTTATATCTATCTCTCATTTGAATGGGAGTTCTTTGAGAATAGACTATTTTTGTCTTTTGCATGTACTCGCAGTAAGTAATGTTGTAAGCATTTAATAAATGCTATTTGATTTAGGAGTTGATTTAGAACAAACCGATCTGAGTTAGAAGGACAAGTAGGTATTGGCAAGAAAACCGATTCATTTTTGTCATTTGTCTTTCTGCCATTCTTAGGTCAAATTTATAAAGTTTAAAAAATAATGATAAGATACCACCAATGTTTATATATCATACTTTAAGGCAGGGGATGTAGGAAAGCTATGCAAGCCAAAAGATCCTTATATACTGTAAGAGATTATTTGGAGTTTTTTAGGCATAACTGATGATTGATTTAAATTAATTTTATTCTGTGCTTTCAAATTCCTTTTGTAAGGTAGGCCAATATATGTCTTACTGATCAGGTCTCATTTTAAATGTTTTAGTTATGATAATTGTACTAGTACTAATTATAATCATTGGAGAAAGAACCATATGTTAGTTATAAAATTCAGTCTATGCACATGAATATGGGATGAAACAGTTATGGTAAGTCATAGTTTTTAATTGAGTTAATCAGTTATTTATAACTTAACTAGCAGTGTATTCAGAGAAAATGCAACTTCTGGGTCATTGCCATGTAATTCATCCCTTTAAGAGAAAGGATCACAGATTTCCTTTTGGATTGGACCTTAGAGATTACAAAGTCCATTTCTTGCTTGAATAGAACATCCTAGTCAACATCCCTGGCAAGCAAAATGGTCATTTTGCTTCTTTTTGAAGACCACTTCTGAGGCAATCCATGATTTTAGCATAATGGATATCAAATGAAGCTATGAGTCAGGAACATATGAGATTTAATTCCACCTCAGATATATATTAGCTATAATGACTAAGTAAAAAGCACATCATCTTTCTCAATCTAAATCCATTTTATTTCCAAATTATTCAAATCCAAATAATTCAAAGGGCAAGGAATTTTGTTCTTTGAGCACAAATCTGATTATATGAGGATCGTACCTATTTCTCCTTATTCTATTTTAGAGGGTTACATGAACTGTCTCCTCTTTATTCCAAATTATTGTTGTTTTTCTTTCATTCTAGTAGAGGATCAGTGATATCATAAGAAAAAATGTCTTGATTTGAACCTGAACTGAATTTCAGCAGAACAGAACTATACAAGGTCAGTTCTCTAGCTTTTTGAATCTTTTGAGTTCAGGCAAAAGACAAAGGTCAAGAAGATTAGGAATGATCCATCACGCAGAGGCTGACTTTGGTCTTTCTAAATTAAAGTCTTTCTCAGGTCTCAGATTACCTAAAGAAATACCTCTGTAAAGACTAAGGGGGTACCTTAGAAATGAGACAAAAATTTTCCCAATTTACTATTACAAAATTATCAGTCTGAGAGGGAAAGACCCTCATAAGTTTCTGGTCAGGACAGAAAACAAATGTACAAAACTCATTCTAAGCCACCAAAGCCTAAACAATGAATCACAGAGGTTTTCAGTATTCCTGAACATTCAATGAAAAAAAAACACCATTTGTATTTAAAAACTTAGTTAAGTTGCTCCATTTAAAGCACAATGGGTTTTTTAAAAAGTCTGCTTTTTCAGATCTATATTTCAAGAAGTAAAAAATGTGCAGGACAAAAGTAAATTTTCCTCCCTAATACAGAAAAAACATCTCGTGACTATCATCGGTCTTTCTTTCTCAGATTAATCATTCCCAATTATTTCAAACAATTTGCCCATATAATGATCACTAGTCTTGCCATGGTGATTTCTCTTCTTTGGAATTATCCCAGTTGTTCAATACATAAAGTGCTTCCCAGTGATTGTTTTTGTAATTAATAGAAATACAACTGGGATAGTCTTCTTGCAAGTCTTTTCTCCATTAAAGTGTGATTAGAAGACTTTTGCTTTAATTCAATTTACATAAAAAAATTCAGATAGTTGGGTAGAGAAAGCTAAGAATTATGGCAAAAGTAATTATTATCTTCAATTTAATGCAATCTTTTACTCCAGGTTCTACTTAGTCTCATGCATCCTTCAAAAAATGTGTTTCTGTCCCTTTGTAAACATCTTTATTCAACTATATAGCATAGTGAAATAAAAGAAAAATCTGAGAAAAAGTAACTCAAAAAAAAGATGTTTTTCATTTTTCTATTTCAACTCTATGCAAAAGAAACCTATTAAGTAAGTGCATATTTTCATGAATATTAAAACTTTCTGATTCATGTTGACATATGGATTTACTGAGAGATCTTTTGTATACACAAGGTATAATAAAGCAGTTACTTGATTGCAACAGATTTAGACCCATATAAAGATAAGGAAAAAAATATAAGGACCATTGAATACTGGGTATCCAGTAAATTATTATCTGCAATCATGAAAGGGATTTTTATTCTAAAATGAAGAATTCACATTGTATATGTATGTGGGGGGAGGGTAATAAACAATTTTGAAGTATAATGTTATGGAGGAAACTATAGTTATTGTTATTATTTCTTAATTATAGCTCAATACTATTCCCTTTAAACTAGTAGGAATAATGATCTGTAATCATTCTTTCCCCATCATGAGCTCGCTGCCAGGCACTACCTGTTAATCCTTCTTCTGCAATGTTAGGTACATTGTAATCTTTCTTCCACAATGTCAGTGACATTACAATCTTTCTTCCTATGTCAAGGGACATTGCACTACCTCTCCTAACTGAGGGATCATATAATCCTTTTCCCATGTCATACCACAGTCATCTTTTCTCCTCTATTAGACACACTCTATTTTTTTCTTCTTCCAAGTGAGGTTAAGTTATAAATTCTTTCCTACTCAATGTGAAGAATGTTGAAGATGCTTTACTTCCCAAACTCACATGCCCCTTACAAAGATCCACTACAGTAGCCACTTATTTTACCTGATTAATTATTTAGACTCCTTCTAGTGATTATTTACATTGTAATTCAATCTTGGGATGGAGATGTCCTATATTATATGAACTGCATCATCTGGTCCTCAAAATCAATATCTCTATAGATGGAAAGGAAAAAGTAGAGGTTTTTATTTTTTTTAAAGGAAACTTCTTTTTTCACTAATGAGATATCTAAATGCAGAAGCAGATGAGCTATATTTTAGTTGAATCACTGATATTTACTATCTTCCACAACATATCCTTCCACATAGTCCTTAATACCTATTTTTCAGAAAAAGCCTGACCCTGCAGTAGAGAAACTGAATTATTATAAATGCTTGCTCTTTATAAAACCTTCATTGCTTTGAACAATTCTTAATATTTTAGATTTGAGCACTGCCATGCATTCTCTACTCTATCAATTTTAATGGGTATGTTTATATAATTTCTAATGATTTATCTTCAATACAATTCAGATGCACTTGATCAGTTGCCAGGGAAAGAAGAAACAAGAACTTTGCATTATTACGTTCATGTTGATGCTAGCAGAGAACATGCAGAATTCAAGTAGGTGAAACTCTCAAACATTTCTATTTAATATGCTATAACCAATAGTTTAGCACTTTTAAAATTTAATTAAACAAAATAATGCTCTCTGTTAAATTCAACTCATTTTCAGAAAAACAATGAGGGCAATTCTAAAGAGTATTCTACTTGAAAAATTGAATATATCTGTACTCTAAGAGATGCCCCCAAACCCAATTTCCTGATGAGTTTTATTGTCACCTTTAACAATCTATTTTTCACATCCATTCTCTCTTTTGGGGAGAATATTAACATATTGAAAGTGTGAGAGGACAGACTTGGATAAATAGGTCTATTGTCTACAGTTCATATCAAAATAAAAATGACTTGTGCTTTGGAAAACAGAAGAAATGTTTTTTGCTCATCATTATATAAGCCATTGATTCTATTCAATGGCAATGGACATTCTACTGTACCCAAGGTGAAAATGGATTTAAATGCTGACAGATCTTGCTCAGAATTCTTGTCTTCTCTCAGAGTAGACGTAAGACAGCATAGACACTCAAATAATTGTAAAATACTATCCCAAGATGCTATTTTTTTAGCAGAACAGAAAAATGCTAGGGGGATAATCTCTCTATTTTTCTTTTTCCTCTGGGTCTTTAAGGAAGTATTTAAAAACAAAAGAAGGGTAAAGGTCCTTGAGCCAGTTGCTATTCCTATTTATGATTTAGAGCTAGCCAATTTTCATACAAATGACACAAAGGATGGAAGAAGATGAATGAGGATTTTCTCTACTTAAATATAAAGGAATGATTAATTAACAACATAAGTATCTCAATAGTGAATCATTGTGTTACAGTTACCCTTTTTCATATTGCAATTTTCCTTATCTTGGTTTTGATATATCATGAGTCAGGTTAACATAAGAGATTAAATAGAAAGATTTTTATAGTTTTGTGGAAACTACAGATGACACATGACCAATGACACAAAAATGACCAAATACTTTTTACAAAATACAAATTTTACAATAAGGTTTTGTGAACACTGCATAAAAGAAAAAAAAATTCAGACTTCTCTAGCCTAAATTCATACAATTTTATGAGGATTTTTCCAGATCTTGTGGGTGCTGTCACCCTAACCCATTCCAAGATGTGGAAGGAATAACTCTAGAATTAGACTGGAGGGGATCCTATGCATTATCTAATCCTTTCCATCCCTTAATTTTCCATATGAAGAAGCTGAGATACAGAGAAGTTAAATGACTTTATCATTTAGGGAGTTAAATGCCAGGGCCAGAACCGAAGTAGAAGCATCATTTTTAGTATGTTAAGTCAACAAATATGTATTAAATATTTACTATGTGCCAGATACCATATAAAGTCCTGGAATAAAAAGTAAGATAAAAAATAATCCCTTCCTTCAAGGAATTCACATTTTATAGGGTCAGAAAATATGTAAATAACTTTATATATATAAGATCTATAGCATGTAAGCAAGGGGAAAGAAAGACTGGGGAAAATTTCTGGCAGAACACAAGATTTGAACTCAGTCTTTAAGGAAGACAGAGCTACCACTATGACTTAATGGGAGACAGGACAAATCTCATCTATCAAAAAATTGTATGTCAATTTAAATTTCACATTATAATCCTAAAAACTATTATTCATGGCTTAGATAATAAATAAATGGTTTGATAGATGGATATATAAATGATTGAGTAAATGAATAAAAATAAAAAAAAACTCTTTAAGGGGAAAAAGGGGGTTTCTAGTCCTTTCAATTTAATTCTAGAGAATAGAGATGGAAAATTTCTAATATAGATCAAATGACAGAAATATGGTTAATAGTTAAAGCAGCTAGGGGACATGTAAGGGATGATTTAATAGATCAAAGTGAATACCTGGGATCACCCTCATGTGTGAAGAGATAATGAGCCCAGACAGTAAAGTACATGTATTCTGTTTTTCATATGGCTAATCCTTTTGAACCTGCAAGTTTTTTATTCTACAAGGAAATTTTAAAAAATCTATGTGGGGCAGTCATTCTATTTTTACCATTTGCCAAACATAGAGAAGGATATATTCATTGGAATAAAAAATCCAGATCATTACAAATACCCCTAAATTATATCTATATCTATATCTATATCTATATCTATATCTATATCTATATCTATATCTATATCTATATCTATATCTATATCTATCTCTATATCTATATCTATCTATATCTATATCTATATCTATATCTATATCTATATCTATATCTATATCTATATCTATATCTATATCTATATCTATATCTATATCTAATCTATATCTATCTATATCTATATCTATATCTATCTCGATAGAGATAGAGATAGAGATAGAGATAGAGATGTGTATATGTATATTTTCACTCTTCTTAGATTTTGCCTTGCCTCTTTCCACCTCTATGTATGATAGAATACCTTTTCTCATAACAGGGAATTACTCTTACCCCATCTCCACCTTCTCTTCTTTCAAGATCTATTACAAGATCTACTACTTGGCCATGAAATTTTCCCCATTTTCCGCAGATATACTGCCCAAATATAAATTGAAATGTGTAATGTTTTCATTAAATCTTTTTTTAACATTTAAAAGTATTTGTTTTATTGAAAGTTTCTTGATATGGGGAGAAGACAAAATGGGGGAATAAAACCAAGAGATATGAATAAAACATATTTTTAAAGAAAAGTTTAATGCTATGCTTATATTATAGAATATGAAGCCTGTAGGTGCTACATCTGCAAATTAAGCAAAAAAAAATGATCTCATTTATTGGCTACTAAAGGGAATGGAAAAATATTGAATAAGTAACCAAATGATGTCTTAAAATAGTAAGTTAATACACTTCATGTAGTAAAACTATGAATAGCCCTGAACTGAAATATTCATTCTTGAAGTGAGGTATTATCAAGAGAAAAAGTTAATAATTTTGAAGGTTAACTGAGGTGCACTTAGGTCCAAAAGGACAGAAAAAATTGCTACCAATTTATTTATTTGTTAAAAAATATTTTTATAAGTCCTCAAAAAGATATTAATTCAGAATTTACCAATGTATAATGTACATCTTTGAAGATAAGAAACTTTTGCAAACTGTATTAATGCTTTCTGATCATTTGAGTATCATTCACTTTATTGAAGCAAAAGCTTTCAGAGAATTTGGCTTATTCCATTTAAAGCATTCCTGAATTCATTTAGTGCAGTGTGATTCTTTAACCAATGTATACAGAATCCTCTCTACACCTGAATAGAGAGTTTTAATATCTGCAAGTTTATAAATCATATTTAGAGGACACAAGTGGCAATATGGTATGAAAGAAAGAGTAATGAACAAAGTCAAAAACTTGAATATTATTTCTGTCAAGCTCTATGATCTTAGGTGAATATTTTCCTTTTTCTGTGCCTGTTTCATGTTGAATTCAAAAAAAGAATTTATTGATACCTAATAAGTATCAGATACTACGTTGAGTGACAGGTTTATATGCTCAAAAACTTTTTAACTTTAGTTTACTGAAGAAAGACAAAATATAATATGATAAAACAATTGTTGTTTAATACCAATGACATCACATGGTGATATCTTGACTTATGCATGAATTGGACGTGTGAGGTAGAGATGGAAAAATTAATTAGCCTCACTCTCTCTTCCAGAGTCACTAAAGTCCAGTAGCAAGAAAAATGTGGGGATGTCTGGTTATGGCCCAGGATTCTGTGAATGATGTTGATATCTTTCTATATTTGAATAAGTTCTACATACTCCACAGAACCTGCTTCAGTTAACTTCGGGGTGACTGGAACAAATTCTTCTCATCTATCTTGAATGGGAAGTTTTTACATGTTTGCATAGACATCCCTCAGCTCACTGAAAATTTCCCCCATACTGGTTTATCCTGTCTGTCCGGATGGTTCTGCTGAGTTGCAGTCACTTTGCATATTGCATATATCTTCTTGTAGTTATAGGTTAAAACTGGATGACCAGTTGTACACCAAAGATGGATGAGCAGTTCTGGAAAGGGCTTGGCAAGCCCTCACATCAAAGATGTTAGTCCTTCTTTAACAACCCATACACCCCAGGCAATATAAAAATTATATAAAGCAATTTATAAAAGAGAGTCTGGGTGATGTAGTAGAGCTGCCTTCAAAGTCAAGAAGATTAGGTTCAAATCCTGCCTTTGACATATACTTGCTATGTGACTTTGAGTAAGTAAATTTACCTCTCAGTGTCTCAGTCAACTCTAAGACCATAAATTGTACAGTCAGAATTGAAATTTACATTGGAAGTTGGCAACTTTATTTTCTTTAGATCAACTTGTCTTCTTTTCTTTTGGAAGAATTGCTAATGCAAATTCTGGGGAAGGTGGAGATTTTTCTTGGGGGAGAGGGAGGGTAGTGTTGGAGATGGTACCTTGAAAGAAATTATGCATGTAAGTTGTAGAGAATTGGGAAAGGAAGTGCTCTCTGCAATTGGAGTACATTCTGTGCAAAGGTAACAAGGCAGGAAATATATCAAGGAAGTGTCAAACTATATGTTCTTTTAGATTTCTTCTAGGTCTAAGGTTCTAGATTTAATTTCCAGTTTTCCTTCAATTTTATCCTTTATATGTATCCTTTATATGCTTTAAAAATAATACTCTGCACTTTAAAACACTCTTATCCAGGTCCTGCCTCACTGGAATATCACGAGTCACTCACCTGAAAATTTTTATTGCATGGACAAATTTTCTCTGTCTGGCATTTTATGCTATGAGGCACAATGGATACAATAAAAATACATTTTATTTCATTGTATCTAAGTGGTATTTAACTCCCTGGTGATTGCATTCTGTACAGCATCCAACAAATTTTGACTTCCTTTGAGGAAATTGCTTTTCTATGCCAACCACTATACTAATTCAGCTTCGAATCTGAAATTCACCCTAGTAACACTCCTCTTCACCCCAACCC
The DNA here is from genome assembly GCF_037893015.1 of Macrotis lagotis. Taxonomy (NCBI): domain Eukaryota; kingdom Metazoa; phylum Chordata; class Mammalia; order Peramelemorphia; family Peramelidae; genus Macrotis; species Macrotis lagotis. The sequence goes on from NC_133665.1 coordinate 74,242,669, forward strand.
CACATTTTTCTCAGTAGACTTATTTATTTATTCTTAAAATATTGGACTTAGAGGGGACTCTTAAGATCATCAAATCTTATTCATATTTGAAACATGAATTCCATCTATATCCTCCCTGAGGAGAAAGTCTCCCTCTATGTGCTTAAATTCCTCCAGTAAAAGAAAAATCACTGTCTCGAGTCAGCCCAGGCCAATTTTTGGACAGTTTCCAATGGAATCATTCATTAATATTGTGCTCACTTTTATGAATATCATGGAAAAAGCTTTATGCATTTCATATTGTGTGTCTGTTTGTGTGTGTGTGTGTGTGTGTTTGTCTGTGTGTATATGGAAAGGTGTAAATCTAATTCAAGTAGAAAGAAAAAGATTGCATTTCTAAAATGGAAGAAAGACCCTTTAAACCCTGAGATTAAAGGGCTCCTCCATTATTACTAAAAAGATTTTAAAATAGGAAACACATCAACTTGTTCATGTAGAAAAGGTTTTCATTTAGATGTGACAAAGCTTCTTTTGAGACTGTCAGTTTCCAGAGGCCAGGAGCAATGTCTTATATCACCTCTGTATCCTTCCTAATACTTTAGTCAGAACTCTCCACACGGGATGTGTTTGATGAGTGTTTCTTGAATTTAAGTAGGTCAGTTAAAATAGAGAAAGACTTTTCTTTCTCATTTCTATGATCATTTTCTGTTTTGGACAAGTTACATATTTTCCCCTTTTTTCCTTTTGCTGGATGGAGATATCCTCCTTTATAGCTTTTATAGAATTCAATATGCATTTTCATTTTCAGACAGTAGAATATCATGAGAAAGTAATTTAAATGAACATCTTTATTTACTTAAATCAAAAGAAGTCACCAAACCAGTTCCATTTATCTTCCAAAAAGTATTGTGTTGTGGTCCCCAATTAACTTGACTGTGGATGACATCAAACTGGAGGGGATGCTTAATATGTTTGATGAAAGAATTAAAATTGGAGGAAAACAACTACAAAGTACTGGATGTGATTTACAAATGAACTGCAGTAATATAGGAAAAGTAGAAATCTGGCTAAATTATAGCATATATTGTATTTTTTTTAAAGGAAAGAAACCAAGGACCTTTAATTCAGCTATAAGCTTATTATGAATTAACAATCTTTTTGTTTGTCAGAAAACACAGCAACAACAAAAACAACAATAACAACAAAAACTCATGCAATAATAAGCTGTGTTTAAGTAAGACAGGAAGTAATAGCCATGCTAGATGCTGCCCCTGGACATACTCCATTTGAATTAATGATTTTACAGAACCTCATTTAAGATTCACAGCTAGCATGAACCTGAAAGACTACCCGTGGAAGAGTGATTTGATTTATTTTGCTATGCAAAATGAGTAGCAATGTACCCATTTAAGAGTTGAAAAGAAGACTGCAAAGAAATGCTTCCCAAAAAATAAAGTTGAGCATAATTGAATAAGCTGCCTGTCCAGTAGTAAGTTCTCCTGATGTACACTTGTCATTTTTGAAATTTCTGGTCAGTTTTGAATTGGACTAACTGGTCTCTGAGTTATTTCAAAGATTGAGATTCTATCAGACTGTACTATCCATGTGGTCATAAATACATATATGAAATCTTCAATACCTTAGTGTGATTCCCATAAATTCATAATTTTCCAGAATATTTTTTGGTTTTTTTTAGATTTTTTTCTCAAAGCAATGGGGTTAAGTGGCTTGTCCAAGGCCACATGGTTAGGTAATTATTAAGTGACTGAGACAGGATTTGAACTCAGGTACTCCTGACTCCAAGGCCGATACTCTATCCACTGCACCACTTAGCTGCCCCAATTTTCCAGAATCTTAAGCAGAAGTCTTAGCAGTTTCTATCTCTCCTGTAATCAATTAGGAATCTCCTCTAGATCATAGCTATCATGGATCCATCCAATAATCAATGAATCAACCAACCAACAAAGATTTATTACATACTTATAGTATATCTAACACTGTGTTAAGTGCTAGAGACATAAAAACTAGCATATACCTTTATATATGTATATATGATATGTACACATATACATGCATCTTATATCTGTCTTCTTTGAACTCTCATTTGGAGAGAAGTAATATGCAATAAAAATGGTAATCCAAATGAGTGTACTCAGTGAAAATAAGAGGTAATCTCAGTAGGTAAGGATTAGTAGTGAGAGACACAAGGGAAGATTTCTACAGAATAAACAGAAATAATATCAAAGACTTCAGTAGCTGGAAGGTAGTGATGAAGAAGGAGAATATTCCAGGTATGGGAGATAGTCAATGCAGAGGCAGTATTGTGAAAAGGAAATTTGTGTGAGAGGAACAATGAGAATATCAGTCTCTATAGTTAGGTATGTCCATGTGAATAAGTCTAGTAAGAAGACTGGAAAGGTGGGTGCTTGGCAGGGGTGATTTGTAAGTGCTTTAATAGTTCAATATAGAATTTTATATTGGACACTGGAAGCAAAATATAGTCATTGCAATATATTGAATAATGGGATGGCATGATTCAACCTTCACTTTAGGAAGATATCTTTTGGAGGAGATTAAAGAATGAATTAAAGTGAGTAGAGACAAGACCAAAATCACAATACTTAAGTGGGAAGGTGATGTGGGTTGCTCTGGGGAGAATCTGGGAGTGGATATGTATCTTATAAAAATCAACTAAGAGTGATACTTAGGTTGCAAGCCTTAGTGATTGGGATACCCTTAAAAAGGGTGTATGCATTCAGAAAAGGGATGGGTAGTTGACTGTCATACATGTAAATAAATAATGTAAGGACTAATTGAGCTATCTACAGTTGTTCTAATAGAGGGATGCTTGCATGGAATAGGAGGATAAACTATATTAAGAGTACTTAACCTTTTTTATGTGACAACATTGAGGTGTCAAAAATATGTCAAAACATTCCCAACACTACATGACCTGAAGTGAACTGAGATTGAACTGTAACTGGTAATTCCAAAATAAATAAAAACATAATTATTGTTGTTTATTTATTTCCATCATGTGAGTCTTTTGTAACCCCATCTGAGATCTTCTTGGACAAGGACTGGTTTCCCATTTAAATCTCCGGTTCATTTTATAGATGAGAAAACTGAGGCAAATAGGGTTAAGTAATATACCCCAGGGTCACAAAGCTAGTAAGTGCCTGAGAACAGATTTGAACTCAGGAGGATAAGTTCCTGACTTCAAGCTCTAACTCTATTTGCTGTGTCCTCTAGGTGCCCAGGAATACAATAGATAACTAGATAACATAGTTTGCTAAACCAAATGCAGCACACAAGGATACTTTTGCATTGTTTGGTGTCCCCTGTTTCCTATTTGAGCTTACTACTACTGCCCATATAAGACTTTGGAAGTATAGTCAAGTCTATTGAATTAATTGGGAACTATCCATGGATTCCTACCAAGGATCCCAGGTGAAAAAGTAATTGATTTAATGGTTGCTTAGATTTGATTTGACTATAATTTTTTTGATTCTTTTAACAGTTGAGACTATTTGTTTAAGGAATCAAAAAGTTTAAATCAAAGAGAACATATTAGATTTTAGTGATCTGATCCCTCTTTCCTGAGTGTGGTGTAACCTAAAGAAAGAAGTTTTAATTCAGTAGTTCTGAAAAACAGGAAAGCTTGTTCTGAATTCCTTTATTAACAGGATTATAGAATCATACATTTACAGCTAGACAGGACCTTTCAGGACATTGAGATCAACCCCTCCATTTTATAGTTGAAGAAATTGAGGCCCAGAGAATGTTGATAATTTGGCCAGAGGCAGAGAGTTAGTGTTTGAGGCAGGATTCAAACTTAAATATCCAGGAACCTGAGTCAAATTGTATGTACTGTTCCACCTTGCTGCCTCATAATCCCACCAGAAATGTGATGCCACAGTCATTGCAAGAAAAAAAGTGTCTACATTTATAAAATCACAGGATCAGATATGTGCTGAACCCTGACTATTTATATATGAGAACATAGCAAAGGCTACAAATCAGGGCTTGATTTATTGTTTGTTGATTATCTAGTGTTAAGGAAATCTTGAAGGAAATGTTAATAATGTGGATTAAATTTACAAGTTTTATTACTCTTCCCCACCCCCACACCCCAGAGATCTGATTGTTAAACATTGATCACTAGACCCTTGACTAAACTTATGGGTTTAAATCTGTAAGAGACCTTAAGAAATTTTTAATCTAACCCTCTCATGGTCTAGATGAGGAACTGACATCCACAGGTCTTTGAGCAAACTGTTATAAGTAAAGGGTAAAACTGATTCTTGAACCATTGTCTCTTTCTTCTGCTACAGGTATTGGAATGTTCATATTCATGACACCATAAGGTTTTAGCTTTTTTTATGGTCACAGAGTGTCATGAAATGCTTTAGCAATTTAGGGTTGAATTAAATCCAAGTAAGGTTCCTAATCCAGACATTTTAAAAATTTCAAACAATTTAAATTGATTGGGGCAGCTAAGTAGTGCAGCAAATAGATCACCAGTCCTAAAGTCAGGAGGATCTGAGTTCAAATATAATCTCAGACACTTAATAATTACCTAGCTATGTGATCTTGGGCAAGTCAATCCCCATTGTCTTGCAAAAACAAAAATAAATTTTAAAAATGATAGGCAGGAGAATGAACTATATTCTTTTGGAAATGACTAAAATGGATTTTTTTGATGATTTATATTTGCTATAAAATTATTTTTTTCTTATTTTTTTTCCTCAAGGGAAGAAGGGAGAGACAAAATTAAGTTCTATTTATTACAAAAATAATCCTATTATTAGCATAGCTTATCAAATAGATGGCTCCTGTTACATATAGGTCAGTTTTTCATTCTCCAAAGCAGAGCTTTGTATAGTAAAAACTTGATAAAATTTAGTTGATAGCACAAATATATTATAGTAAATTATACAGTAAAGTATGTACTATATAATGTACACATTCCATAGTAAAATATATAAAGTATTGCATTCAAACAATCTTGGGATTAGATCAACCAGGTATTGCAAATTCTGCTTTCTGGTTGAAAAAACAAGTTCAAGAAATTTAAGTAATTTGCCTAGATCAGTCATGTTGTGAAGTATATTTTTTTAGAAATTAAAATAAAGAGAGGAGCTGGATTTACAGAACTGAAGTCAGAATCAAAATACCTGTTTTCAGATTCCAAATCTGCTACTTCAGAAATTTTGTGACTGGGCAAATCAGTTAACTTCCGCAGGCTTCTATTGCTCATCTGTAAAATGAGGTTGCTAAGACAAAAGAACATCTAAGGCTCTTCTCAGTTCTAAATCTATGATCCAAGAATTTGATAAATCCAGTGACTTAGTTTCATTGCACTGTCTTGGTTCCACCCGGGATAGGAATGTGAATAAAGAGAATTCAAGCTAAAGTCTATTCTGCAATACTCCTGGACCTCTGAACTCTGAAGTTTATGATCACTGGAAACATCCATAATTGAATGACTCTTTCTCTGGGCCACATCTTATGAAAAGGGTCAGGGGATCACTGAGACAAAGTGCAGCTTCACTGACTAAGCCCTTTGGCTGCTTCCTCAAATAGGCACAAAGATAGCTGTATTATTAGAGGGAAATCCCCATTGAGTTCTCCCTTGGTTCAGAACCACAGGCTATGTACTCCTTGGGGGAGCAGCTGGTAAAACAACCCTGTTCATTATCACTCAAATATCCCTGGAGTGTAGTCCTCACATCCTTTCCCAAGCTCAAAAAACAATGAAGGCAGTTATACTGATGCACTAATAGATTTACCTCATTTTAAACCAATCCTGTTTTTGAGAATCAGTTACAACTCACTCAAGGGACTTGATTGCCCGAGTATCATAATATATAAGATTCAGCAGGGGCCTTGCAGATCATCTAGTCTAATCACCTAGTCCATACAGGAATTCTCTCTGCTTGAAAAGTTCTTATGGCTACTATTGCGCTCCTCTATTACACCTTTCCAGGTCCTCTTTCCTCTATGATACAGTGGAAAATATATGAACCAAAGATACTACCTGTACAACCATGAATACCATAAACAAATCATTAAACTCCTTTTGAGTTCAGTTTCCTCTTCTCTCAAATAATTGGGTTTGAATGAAATGGGGTATTATAGATCTAGAAATGAAAATTTTACAGATAATAAGCTAAGGCACATAACTGTTAAAAATATTTTTTTCAAGTGCCTGGGGAGGTGTCAAGGGTCAGTCTCCCGAACCAGGTTTTCTGACTCTGGAGCCACTGTGCTTAAAGCCTTTTGCTTGATTTTCAAGATTTCTTCCAAAACTAAGTCCTGGAATCTTTCTAGTATACTGCTCTACTTCTGTCTCTCCAATATTAATATTATTAAGGACCTCACTAGACACAGGAAAAGAAAGCTCCATTTATTGTCATTATTGGAGTGACTGATACAGACTGTTGTCTTGTAAACGACCATATGGATCAATTAAATTTTAAGTACTAGATTATGACAGAATATAGATATGTCTGAATTTGTTCTAAAGCAAAAATATTCTTAAACAAACACCAAAACCCCTACAATATAAAATTGATAACCCATATAATCTTCCTCTTCAATATTTTTCTTCCAATTTTCATTTTCACATTTACACACTGAACTAAGAGGATATGGCTGCCCAGTGGGGGGAAAAATACCAATATCCTACCTAAAGTTCTAGTTAAACCTATTTTTTTTACTTCCCAATCCCCCTTCATATAAAGTACAGTACTCTTTCCACCTAAAGGGAAGCACATGATATCCTCACTAATGTGATTATTATTCATCATTCTAGCTGAATGATTTTTTTTAAGATAGATTTTACTGGAATTCCAATTAACCACGTTGCCACTAGAGGGCACTATTGCAGTCTTATCAATGTGCTAAAAATCTATTTGTCCTTTATTTCAGCTACATAAAAGAGATGCAGAGTTCAAAACAAAGTGTATTTCTTAATTGCCAACAACTACTAAATATGTGACGGATTACATGCATATTATATTTAATTTTGCCCTGTGTTTTGTAGGTTCACAAGAGCTCTAAAAACAAAATCAAGTGTACAACCTTGCATATATTTGCTGTTCCCCTAAATATTTTTTCCACTACTAGCATATTGCTAACAGCTTTCTTTTTTGTAAGGAATTTTTAAGTACAAATGGAAAAACATGGGTCACATATTGATGTCAGTATCCTGGTGTACACAAAACAGGCATCAGATTTTCCCTTATCTTAAGTAAGAAAGAAATGTTTGCTCATTTAAATTATTCTCCACTGGTAGCCTCCTGTCTGAAAATGAAAGTGCATATTGAATTCTATAGCCACAATAGGGAAGGATAATGCATATCCTGGAACAGGAAAGGAGAGAGAGGGAAAATATATAACTTGTCCCAAAGAGCAGATGAATCATAGAAATTAGAAATGGAAAGGACCTATTATGAAATGAAGACTACAGCTTAGGGAGAATACAATTCCACTTATGTTTATTTCAGATTACAGTGCTCAGCATTTACACTATTCTTCCAACAATAGCTTTCTCTTCCCTCTAAAGATCGAATGGAGCCCATAATAGGTTTCAGCAGCTTTTCCTTCAACCAGGACAGGATAGCTCATAAGGCTAAATTCACACTAGAGTAATTAACTAGCTAGATAATTGCTGTAGCATGAATATAACAATACTTTCTCTTCTAGCTTTTGACTCTGAATATCAGTTCATTAGAAGCCATCCCTGTTTTCAATGTGCAAATCAGCAATAGGAGGAAAATGACTGATCTAATCCCAGGAAAGACATGGTATGAACTTCTGACATTCTTCTTAAACAAAGACCTAAAAGTATATCATAGGAGGGATGAATATGAATTTATCTAAATATGCCAAATGAAGTTTCCTTGGGTTTTAGACTAAGTGATTATGTTAGCCCATCATCAGGATTTGCTACCCAAAGTCAAAATAAGAAACATAGTTCTATCATCCTTTTTCCTATGATTTTCCCACCTCTATACCCACAGGCAGTTAAGATAGACTCCATTAGCCCTGACATGCCCAGGGGATGAAAAAGATTGTTCAGTCTATGCATCTTCTATTTCTAAGGTGTATTTCTATTGTCACATATAGGGATATATCAGAGGCTGGAAGAAAAATCTGCTAAATATCTTAAAGTTTTAATGTGCTCAGGAAATTGATAGTATCATATGAGTATCTATTTACAAGAGATTGCCCAATAAGTGGGATCTAGTACAGAAAAAAGGGCAACTAATATTTTAGACAAATGCCACTCACCCAAAACAAGTAAAATCACTGAAAATTAGCCTTTCTACTAAAAGTTAAAGTTTTTATTGATTAGAATTGACATAGGTACTAAGGTACCCGTGATAAGTATGAAGAACTGACTAAATCTGTCTTCTAGAAAACTGTGGGGGGGGGGGGGAGGAGCAAGGGTCATTCAGTTAGATGAATGAATAGCCAATCATTATGCTAAACACTGATGATGCAAAAGAAGGAAAAAAAAATACTGAGTCCCTGACTTTGGAGGAGCACCCAATCTAATGCAAAGGTTTGTTTTCCTTCTATCTATTCTTCTTAGAAAATTTCTGTTTCAATGATGATGAAATGCCAGTATCCAAATTGGAAGTACAGTGTATTTCCATAATATATTTTGGAGAGGATCAAGGACAAGATAGGTTAATAGTTTCGTCCACTTATACATAAATTAGGTGCCTATGTACTTTGAATAAGTTATCCCTTCAGAGAAGATCTAAAAACTTGATGACCTCATAATTTTGGGAGACAGTGGTAATTCAGTCCTTTCAAATACACATCGTCCTAATTGTAGGAGGGTAAAAACATTAAATTGCTGTGTAGTCAAGGGTAAAAAAATGAAACAATTTGTTGTTTTTGTTGTTCAGTTGTTTCAGTTGTGTCCAACTCTTCACCATCACATTTGGGATTTTTTTTTGCAAAGATATTATTTCCTTTTCAATTCATTTGACAGATGAAGAAACTGAGGAAAACAGGGTTAAATGGTTTGTCCAATGTCACACAGCTAGTAAATGTCTGAGTCCAAATTTGAACTTAGATCTTCCTGACTCAAGGTCTGGCATTTTATGAGCCATGCCTCCTAACTGCCCAAATCTACCCTTTGCAGCTGTAAAAATAAATTTATTCTCTTCAGCTGCCAAAACAGGTCAGCAGCATTATCCTATCATCTCTTAAGTAACAAAAGATACTCTATCAATCACTGTGATTTTAATTGTTCTGACCAATAGAAACAGGGATCTAAGAAAAATTAGAGATATCTTACTTTGAAATTCTTTGTATCTTGCCTCTTTTAGTCATCTTAAAAATATGTGTGAGTGTGTGTGCTCATATTAAATCTCCTATCTGGTTCCCCAAACTTCCTCTTCTCCATGTCCACAATTATTAAGACAAATATTTCAAATTTTAAAATAATCATTTATGAGATCATTATCATTATCATATGACATTCTTCAGAACCTCCAAGTATTTTAAAATTTTTACTCTCATTGATTCTTAAAATATTCATGTAACTTAAAGAACCAATATTAATAGATTACTTTTACACACTGGGAAACTGAATTTCAGAAACATTAATTATTTGGCTATAAACACTCTTAGTAAATTCCAAAGTTCCACTAACTCAGTTCAGTATATCACATACTAAAGCTCATTTTTAGTCTGAAAATACAAATTTTAATTATTTCTCTTAAATGCAGAATGGATTTGACCAATATATAGAAGATTTGTTTCAGAACCTTTAATCAGGCATCAGATAAATTTAATTGGTTATTAAAATATGCTTCCAACCACACACACACACACACACACACACACACAGACATGAAGTTTGTCTTTGCTTAAAGACTGTTCAATATTCACAAAATCTCAAGTGAATTTTCCTGCTTAGAGATTTCATATAACTTTAGGATGGGAGGCTTTGCTATGATTCAGAACTTCCAAAATTTCAGTTTGCATATATTTCATGCCATAGGACACTAACCTAATCCAAAAGTTATCAATCCATGCAAAGCTGTATGGTGTCAGTCAACTGATGCATGATTGCTTACTGTTATTGGCCACCAAGTACATAAAAGTCAAAATTTTCAACAGAAAATATCAGGCAGCTTTGTTATGGTTAGATGACTTTGCCTTTCAGGCTGATGTAAGAGTTCCATTTGGCTCCTTCATGCCAGAAAGACCCATTTTATTTGTTTGCACGAGTAGACTGTATGATTTTGTTATAGTGCTCAAGCTTTCTCACTACAAATAAAATCAAATTCTTGGTCTGATGTACTTAGGTCCCTTGGGGCTTGATGTGTCTGGGTTTTATGGGCTGTGATTGCAAAAGAAACAAACCCTACCTATTTACCAAGAGACACAAGAGTTGAAGGGCATGGGGATAAAGGTATTTTTTAGAAACTTAAGTCTTCTAGTAATGTGATCTGGTAGCTCTTCTTCTTAGATATTCATATTCAAAAGAGGATGTAATATTCAATAATATTCAAGAGGACCTACTTCTATTGAGAGTTCAAGAATTTTAATTACATTAATTTTAATTATATCAAGAGAACTAGAAAGGAACATATATGTTCCCCCATTAAAAAAAAAAGACAACAGCAACAACAAAATAGATCCAGAGAGGTAGAGTGATTTACCTAATGTCAGACAGATAATAAGCTTCAGGACTGGAACTTGAACCTAGATTTCTCTTTAGGGCCAGTGTTCTTTCTCCTGTGCTATATTCAAGCCATGTTTTGTCTGCATTAACCACTCCCCTGACATGATAGATACCAAATGGCACCAAAGAGCGCGTGCAAAATTTTTATGAAATTTTATTGGTAGTGTTCTGTACATCTTCTTTGCTTTCTGGTCCAGAAACTTTTGTCTCCTTTTGACAACATTTTGTAGGTAAACATCATTTTTGTTGGTACTTAGAATGAAAGATTTGTTCCCAGTATACCAAAGGTCTGATGAACAAACTGTTAGTCTTTCTGGAATGTTATTCTTTGAGGGTACTTTAACTTCTGAAATCTAACTTAATTTGGGCCATAGTAACTCCCAAAACAAATAAACAAGCAACAAAAGAATTTCCATTTTTAAGTCCTATAGTTATATTTTCAGTTAGTTTAATTCATTTGCATCAAGAGTGGCAGGCACAAATTTAATACTTATCAATGGTCTCTTGATTTATAAAAGTGTTAAGTATTTTATTTTCTCTTGAGTAGGGACCCTTTTAACCACTTCATTAATCAAGTTCATTAATTATGCTTTTCCTTCTCTGTTACAAAAAATGTATACATAATTACATTTCTGACTATCATCCACCTGCTTGATATTTAACAACTCTTGTCATGAAATAAACTAAAAATTGGGTGGTTCAAAAGCTGTTATTATTTCCAGCATGAAATCATTTCCAGGTTGGAGAATTTCCCACTGAGATGCTCATTCTCCATTGCTGTTAACACTGCATTGCAGTTTCCGTTAAACATTCAGGACCCCAATACAATTCACGCTGTACTGTCAACATTTATTTCAAGAACTCCCTGAATCTGAGATGACCAGAAATGTCCTCTCTGTGTTTTTACTAAAATGTATAGAGAGAGGGGAGAGGGAAGAAATGCCAATGGCCTGTTGCTTTATTTATCAGCCCTAGTATTTATTGACTAGAATCTTCTTAAAGTTTTGCAACAAACTTAAGCAAGTTTCTCTTGTTCACTTTACAACACAGCCCTCTGCTAATGCATCTTGAAAACAAGAATTTTAGATACCTTATTCTGAACTATGAGTCATCATTTATGCAGGTTTACTTGCTCTTGCAAAAACAATTACAATGATTTCAATGTGTTTTACACAAAATGGTATTCTAGAAAGCAATAGAAACTTGAATGATCTGCAGTTGTTATAGTGACACAGTAGGTGCACTATCCTGTTCAACCAAATATTGAGTTGATGCTCTAGGATAAAAGTAAGATTGCAAGGCTGTGCATTACATATCATAGGAGACATAATAACCCAAACCCTATGTTTCTGACCAGTTTCTAAATACTGATAGCTTTTAGAAGAGCCTCCTGCTGAAATTTGGCAAAAGTCATTTTCTTTTGGCTGGCTTTTATGATCTTTTGCATTGTACCACAATAGAAAGTATCTAGAACTGTATAATGTCTATTCCTGAGAAGTCTTAATGATGTTTCAGTTTTAAACTTGGCTGAAAAAAACCCATTCCATACATTGTCTTGAAATTTCTAATATTGTCAGCTTCATCTCTGTCCTACCAAAACCTTGGACTCTGATTCTAGTCAGTTTTTACTTAGCTTGGAAGTCACTTTCCACATGTTTCCAAACCATCCCACTTCTCTCCTCATTTTCTTCATTTCATTCCTACAAGAATTTGGACTCTTTTTTCCCCTGGTACTGTGACATCTCATATGTGGATCTTACCCTTAACTATCTTGATATAATTTTACAGAAATCACTGAACTGTTTCCTTCTAGTCCTCTTTCTCATTCCCTGATCTGCACTTTCTGGCTCCCCTTTACATATTGTAATTAGTAAATAAGCACCATTTAAGCAGGGACTATCATGCTTGCTATTTGTATCCCCAGAATTGACTATACCCTGGCATTTACTTAATAAATGTTTTATCATATATTCATCCATTCATCTTAATATTATGACACAATTGCTTTGGAGGAAACCACTGAAAAAAGTTAATCAAGTGGTTTTTCCAAGGACAGTAAGGCGGCAATGATAAATTTGGGATTAGAATCAAATTTTCCAGATTACATGCAATACTTAAACCTTTTTTATAATTTTATCTCTATAATAATATAATACACAAAATTAAAATATGCAAAAATGATTCAAATAAAGTCAGAAAACTTAGAATGATTTTAATACTTTCCTAAAATAATCTCACATTGTAATACTTTATTCTATTTTATGTCAAAGTCAGATTTTAAAAAATGCTTAGGTGTCAGAATTAGGTCACTACTAATAGAAGCTATGAGCTCTCTCAGATTTGTGGCATGATTAAAATCAGGAATATAGCCTTTCCTTATTTGATCATTTTAATTCTTTCACCTCTATTGTGCCCTTTTTTGTCCTGTTCCAAACCTCCAAAAATTTTGTTCCCCCCTGCAATGTCAGAAGCATGACTTAAGTTATACAGTTAAAGTTGTGAGCAAAGTCTTTCTTTGTGTTAGAGGTAACTGGTAGTGCAGTGGAAAGAATGGTGAGATGGAAGTCAGTCAGTCAATCAATAAGCTCTCATTATGTACTAATTATGTATCTGCTATGTACCAAACATCTGGGGAGAAAGAGAAAGAGAAAGAGAAAGAGAAAGAGAAAGAGAAAGAGAAAGAGAAAGAGAAAGAGAGGGAGAGAGAGAGAGAGATTCTACATTCAAGAAGCTCACAATCTGAAAAACCAGGTGGCACAGTGAATAGTGCACTGGCCCTGGAGTCAGGAGGACCTGAGATCAAATCCGACCTCAGACACTTAACAATTACCTAGCTGTGTGACCTTGGGCAAATCACTTAACCCCATTGCCTTGCAAAAACTTAAAAAAAAGAAGCTCACAATCTAATGGAAAAGAAAAAGCAAATATATGGAAAACAAGCTACAAACAGGATAAATAAGAAACAATTGAAAGGGAAGGCACTAGAATTAAAAGAGATAGAGAATGATTTCCTGTAGGAGACCGGATTTTGATTGAGACTTGAATGAAACCAGAGAATTCAGTAGGTGGAAATGAGAAGGGAGAGCATTGGTGAACAGTCAGAGAAAATTCCCAGTTTTCAGATTCAGTTTCGTATTTAAAGAACAGTAAAAAGGACATTGATTCTGGATTAAAAAGTATATGACAGTTGGTAAATTGGTAAATTATCTAGATGTTAGAAGGGGGTTCAATTATGAACACCAGAGAATTTGTATTTGAGTCTGGAAGCAGTAGAGAGCCCCTAGAATTTGAGCAGGGGGGTTGACTTAGTTGGACCAGTACTTTAGGAAAATCATTTTGCTAACTGAACAAAGGATGGGTCAGAATAGGTAGAGATTTCAGTCAAAAAAGTATCATAATTAGCTGTTGCAATAGTCCAAGACTGACATGATCAGGATTTGTACCACAGTTGTGGCAGTGTCAGAGAAGTAAAGGGTTGTTGAATAGATGAAGCTGAAAGGCCTTGGTAACAAATTGAATATGGGAGGTAGGTGAGTAATAGGCAAGAATGAAGGACAATATCTAAATATGAACCCGTAGAACTGGGAGGACAGCATTTTTCTCTACTGTAATAGGGAAGGTAGGAACAGAGATCAAGGGAGAAAAACAGATTTATGTTTTGAACATTTTGAGTATGAGATGTCTATTGAACATTTAGTTCAAGAGGTCTTACAGGAACCTGAGTACAAATCTAGACTCAGATACTTATTAGGTGTGTGACCCTGGGTTCATCACTTAACTTCTATTTGTCTGTTTCTTCAACTGTAAAATAAGAATAAATAATAGCAACTTCCTACAGGATTTTTGGGTCAAATGAGATATTTATTTAATCACTTAGCACATTGTATCTGGCACATTGCAATTGTAGTGTAAATGATTATTCCCTTCCCATTCCCTCAATTTCTGATTCCAAGTCCAATGCTTTATTTACTGTTTTACTGAGGTGGAAAAGGAAAGACTTATAATAAGGTGATTGTAGTGGGATGTTAAAGGAGAAAAATGTAAGCAAAGTTAAGGAATGCTCTAACGCTTATCTCTTTTGCTACCACTCAAACAATATTCTTGACTTTTCTTGACTACCCAGTCTAAAACCTGATTGTAGATATAGAGGCATGCCAGATTTTAGCATTCATACATTTATTCATTAAGCAAATGTTTCAACAACACCTATTTTTTTCGGAGTACCATAACAGACACTAGGGAAGAATGATAGGATGTTTAGAAAAGTCAGTTACATGCATTTAGGAAAATTTCCATCTAATGAAATGACAAACTATCATCTGCAATTTTTTTTATATAAATACACTAGAGAAATGTAAATCAATATGGCATGTAAAGTACAAAACAGAAAGTAGTTTAAGGAGTCAGGTGAAAACCAGAGAAAGCTCCAAGGGATGAGGAAATTTGAAAAGCCTATAGATATTGTAGTGTTGCTATAAGGAGTTCATTGAATCTATTAATTCCTCAAGCAAGCCTCCAATACTCTCAAGCTCTGGGTGTGTAGCCAATGAAGGAGGCCTTAGAACAATAGAAACACAAACCCAGACCAAGAATTAAAGAATGAATAGAATTTCACTAGACCAAGAATGGGAAGGAGAATATTTCTGAAGAAAGGACACAGAGTTGAGTGTAAATTTATTTCTCTAGGAAAAGCGATAATCCAGTTTGATTAGAAGACAGAATGAATTGATAACATGGAATAAAGATAGGAGAGGTCCATATTTTTGAAGGAAGTCAAATGCTTAATAGATGAGTATGAC
The DNA here is from genome assembly GCF_037893015.1 of Macrotis lagotis. Classification (NCBI taxonomy): domain Eukaryota; kingdom Metazoa; phylum Chordata; class Mammalia; order Peramelemorphia; family Peramelidae; genus Macrotis; species Macrotis lagotis. The sequence goes on from NC_133665.1 coordinate 74,258,161, forward strand.
TCTTAGTTTGTGAGACAAAATAGAATTTTGAATAGTGAACTATATTTTACTTCTCCTGGACACAGGACCTAGTATTGTGTATTCATCTCCACTAGAAGGGAAGCAGTTTGGATACTGAATAAAATGCCTTAGAAGATGAAACCTTTCAGGTCTAATTCCAATGTCAGAATAATGTCACAAAAGGTAGTCATGAGGAACAAATGAAATGATACATTTATAGTGTTTTCAAACCTTCAAATATTGATGAATGCTAGTTATTGCTATAAATATTAATTATATTATTATTATTATTATTATTATTATTATTATTATTATTATTATTTACAGATGTGTAAGTCATTTCAGTCAAATCCCAGGAGTTGTATGCTACCACAGGTATGTTTCTTATCCATTCATAATTGATTTTAACAGAGTTGATGGCTTCTCATCTCTAACATTATTATTAGAAACATAAATCTGAAAGGAAAATGATGGTACAGATAAATTGAGAAGAAAAAGAAGGGTTAGAAAGAAGGAGCCTGATACATAGAATGACTGCCTCAAATGCTTGCCCAGTCTCCTCCCTCTAATATCTCTCATCTCTCTGGACAGAGAATAGGCTAAAATAATCTCCCAAAATGACAAAATGGAAGCAGGAGTGTGGCATTGAATACCACCTCTGCCACATGCTGAGTGAGTGGTAGAACAGATTCCTATTGTTATCACTCAATTAAAACAGCATTAGGTTGAACACCTGCAGCAATCTCAAGCTGTAAATGTTAACCATCTCTTTGAGGTACATGATTATATATTACACCTGTCTTCCTCTTAGAGCAGGGTTTCTCTCTCTACATAATATGTTTGAGTGCCTTGTCCATTTGTCAACTGCAAATGGCTCAAGTGAAGTTACTCCCATTATTTACTTTGAGAAGATCATACTTTTTGTCTTCTCACAAAGGAAGATGTAGTTGTTCAGAATTATATCAGCCAAGTTGGCCAAGCATTGTGTCAGTCTTTTCTGCACTAAGACTAAATACACATTGGAATGCTTTGCTTTGCCCAGTAAGAAGAAACAGTCAGTTTTCAATAAAAAAAAATGGAGAAGTACCATCCATTAATAAAAGATAAAGAAAAACTTTTATAATACCAAAGTAGTCTCAATTAGGAATTCAAAACCTAACATACAGAAATTATATTTTTAATGTCATGGGGCTGTCATAATGCAAATTAATTTTCCTTATCCTTTTGCCTGCCAGTAGTAACAATCCTTTCTGCTTCTGTTAGTCATTTGTAAGCATTACTTTATGAGCGGATAAGCCTAGAGAAATTTTAATAATCAACAGACACAGGGGAAAGACTGGTTCCTTTGCAATTTCTACTACTATCAACACCATTCATGATTAATGTTAAAACATGAATGAATTGAAATTTGTTTTATCTTCCTGACTTAAAAGGTATTTGTTGCTTTTCATATCACCTCTGTTTCAATCTACAATCTTCTTCTCCTACCAGTCATTCCCTATAATAAATATTTTGAAAAAAGAGGAAAAAAATCAGAAAAATTATTTAACAAATCAAAAAAAATCTGATATCATAAGCATTATTCTATACCCATAGTCTACAGGATTGTGAATCCATTACATATGCCTAATATGTCCTTTCATATTTTCTATTAGGGCCATGATTGGTAATCATAATTTTGCAACATTTGCAACATTAATTTTATTGTTCTTTGCATACACATTGCTAAAGTCATTGTATATTCTGTGTTCTTGGCTCTGCTTATTTCATATTGCATTATTTCATGTCTTTTTAATTTTTTTGAGACAATCTGAGTTAAGTAACTTGCCCAGAGTTAGATAGATATTAATGTTAGAGGATGATTTTGATCTCAGGCCCTCCTGACTCCAGGACCTGTTCTCTATGGACTGCACCACTTAACTGCCTTTTTTTCATATACTTTGCCAAACTTCTATATTGTAGTCATATCAATTCTTGAAGCACTGTAATACCATATTGCATTCATGCATCATAACCTGAGTTACTAGATATATATTGCTAAGATGTTGAGAATATGATGGTATTTTGGAAAGAACATTGGACCTAAGAATTAGATCTGACTTTCTAGCAAGAGGAATTTTAAAAAAGGGGAAGATTTTGGGTGAAAGATAATGGGTTCAATTTTAGACATGCCCTGTTTATGATGTCTCTGAGATTATAGAGCCTTTTTCAGGCTCAATGTACAGACATGGGAAGAATCTTCCTGGAGATGATAGTTAAAACCATGGTATTGGAGAGGGAGAGAGAGAGAGAGGGAGAGGAGAGAGAGAGAGAGAGAGAGAGAGAGAGAGAGAGAGAGAGAGAGAGAGAGAGAGAGAGAGAGAAGAGAAGAGAAGAGAAGAGAAGAGAAGAGAAGAGAAGAGAAGAGAAGAGAAGAGAAGAGAAGAGAAGAGAAGAGAAGAGAAGAGAAGAGAAGAGAAGAGAAGAGAAGAGTCAGGACAAAACACTGAACAACATAACAGTTGGGATTATGAGGTGGGGGGGGAGAAGATGAGCCAGTGGACTAAGACTAGTTCATGGTGATACAAATGAGAAGGCAGTATCACAACCCATAGGAGAGCATCTATATTGAGAGAAGATGCTCAATACTGTCAACTATATGAGATGGATTAAAAAAAGTATTAAGACTGAGAAAAAGACAATTATTAAACTTGTCAATTAAGAGATTATTGATGATTTTGGAGACAACTGTTTCCTTGCAATAATAGTAGTAATGCAGTCTGAAGCCAGTTTGAGTCAGTGAGAAGAGAGATGGTATAGCAAGTACTGAAAATGTTTTCAAGGAATCTGGTTGAAATAGGAAGTAGAAGGGGCATCTAGGTGGTTTAGTGGATAGAGCACCAGTTCTAGAGTCAAGAGGACTTGAGCTTAAAATCCAGATTCAGACATTTAATCATTATCTAGATGTGTGACCTTGGGCAAGTCACTCAACCCCACTGGCTTAAACAAAATTAAAAAGAAAATGAAATATAGAGATATAGGACTTATGACTTTAGGGGATAGTAGGTAGAATCTAGTGAAGTGGGATTAAACATGTTTGAAGGCAAGAGGAAAGCAACTAGTTGGTTGGGGAAATTTAAAGATTTAAGCAAGAGGAAGAATAACAATGAAGGTAATGTGATGGATGATATGGAAAAGAGAAATAATTAAGGATTGGTCTTGGCAAGGAAACAAACCTCTACTTTGTCAGAGTTTGGGTGATGATGAAAAAAAGATTCAATAATCAGAGAATGAGAGAAAAAAACAATAATTCTATAAATCATTATTAAAGGAATTTTCTTTGAGTGATGAGCTAACCACAATTCCCTGCTCAACCAACTCAACAGTTTTGTATTGCCTAAAGGATAAGATATAAACTTATCTCTTTAACTTTTAAAGTTATAAGGTTATAAACAACCTGATCCTCATAACAACTCTGTGAGGTAGGTGCTGTTTTTAATCCTCAAATTACAGATGAGTAAATTGTGGCAGAGAGAGTTCAAGAGACTTGGCTAGGAGCCCACAGCTAGGAAATGTCAGATGTAAAATCTGAATTCAGGTCCTACTAACTTTAAGTAAAACAGTCTATCTGCAATGCTCCCTAACTGCAATTGGATTGCATTCTTCAATTGAAAGCAAATAAGCCTTTTTTAATAGTTTTTATTATGACACCCTTAGACCACCTCTATTCTGCTTCCATCTCTCCTACTTTTAGCCATTTTCTTTGCCTTACTTTTGTATTTCCTGCTTACTCATTGTAATTCCCCTTGTTCCCTCCTTTCTTTCCTCTGCCAGTCTCCTTTCCCCACAATTATTTGTTCTATGAATCAAAGAAAAAACTCTAAACAAGAAAAAGTGATGCAGTATTCATTTTTGAATGTTGTATAAACATCTGTGAATACTTCATCAACCTTTAAACTTTGAAAATATATGGTTATATGTAAATTCTTTGACAAGAGAAGCTTTTAGTTTTAGCTATATACAGAGCAAAATCTAATGAATAGATTAATAAAACATTTTGGATCCCTTTCTTAGAAAAGTGGGGTTGATGATGTAAGATCTCTTAAGTCACATTTTCTACTCTTGTCATTGGGAAAAGTATTTTTAGAAACAATAGATTCTGAAATAATAATAATGTTATCTTGTATTTTAAATCTAGAGAGATCAACTGAAAGAAGTTTATAGTTACAAAAAGTAATTGGAAAAGTATGCAGACACACAAAAAATAAAACATGACTTCCTAATTTTAAGATCTCTTTACATTATGAGGGAATAATCACTAACAGATTTGTTGTTAAGATTAGATTCATTATTAATTGGAGTCTATCTTGATGAATTCAATAATCTTTACATTCTTTTCATGGAAGTAGTGGATAAATCAGCAAATGAAGTGATCATTCCTGAGAGAAAGTTTAAAGAATTCCTGGAAGCAAAGTCTCTCCAAGAAGAGATTATCTGTGAGACCATCTAGATGAACACCTTTTTTGGGGGGGCATGTAAGGATTGAGACTCAAAGACATAAAGGTATATTAGCAACATAGCTGTGATTTGAACCCAACTCTTGTGATTTCATAACCTTTTTTTTCTTTTTATTAGATTCTACCCTTAGGGATGGAGGCTATACTATTAGCAAGAAATAGAATACTTTAATAGTTATTGATATATATGAAAATGATAAGTGAGAATAATGCAAGAACATGGGAAAAATACGAATATTCAATAATTCTCTTAATTGGAATAGAGAATTTTGATATATAATACCCATACCTATTTCCAGATCATTAATTGTAAGTTTCTCCCTCAGGAAACCTTTTTAAAGCTAATTCAAATTGCCATAATACTTGATATATTTGGGTATAATATTTAAAAATCCCAAACTCCCATAATTTTTGTGCTGATTAATGGTCATAACTCAAAGGAGTTTTAACATCCATTCTCTAAAAAAAAGTCAATACAAACTTCAAATGGAATTAGTAGATTGTCAGACGCCTGTACCTGAGGATGCTATGAAAGCTCACTTTCTTTGATTTTTCATGGTCAAGGACCTAGCTGGATAGAAATGATTAGTAAAATAGGGGATATAAATTATCCAAATTCTAGATAATCCATTTTCTATAAGTGAGAAAAATAGAATGTGCTATTGACATATAAATATTGACATATTATTGAATACTGATGAACAGATTTTATTATGGCCGAAAAATAGACTTTAGATTTTATTTCCCTACTGGAAGTTTTCTTATGCTAATTTTTAGTTCATTGAATAAAAGTTTCTGATTAAAAATATGGGAGCACTATTGATATTTCTTAACAAACATTAAATTAAAAAAATTTGCAAAATGTTCAAAATGCTTTTTTTCTACAAATTTGATGAAAACCTTCAGGGTCTGTGCATTATTTGAAATAAAATCTAAGCTCAAAAGATTGGAGGGAGGGTATTCTTTGTCAAGCTTTTCAAGTTTTTATTACTTTTCTCCTCTATTTAGAGGAAGAGAAAACCAACTTTGAATTTATAGATTCCCAGGTCTCTAAGGCACTACAAGCTCAGGACACTTTGCAATAAAAGTGCCTCAGTTATAACTTTATAAAAGTAATATTCTACTACTAAGAGAATAGCAAGTATGGGGGAACTTTAAATGTCCAAAATCACAAGTTAGGCATTTCTTAAAACTGATATCACAAAAGATGCACTGCTTGTGGAAGATCATGGTCCTGTTACTAGATTGTCCTCTAATTCAGTGTATGTTGTTTGGGACATCACCTAACCTCAAGAGGCATCAATTTTTCCTCATTTGTAAAATTAAGGAATTGGATTACTGTAGATGATTTCTAAGGACCCTTCTTCATCTAATATTCTATGATCTCATCTTTCTATGCCAAATTACGTTGGAATCATTCTGCTTTTGCATCAGAAATCAATAATGATTCAAATTTATATTCTTTAAATGAGCTCAAATACAGCTTCACTATGACCTTAGATAAGACATGGGACCTCCATGTGCCTCAGGTAACTCAACTGAAAAATGGAGATAATAAGTTTGTCTACCTTTAGGGATTGTTAAAAGGAGCACACGAGATATTTGTCAAGTGCTTGTTTGAAACATAATAGATGCTATATAAATAAATGATAGCTATTATTGCCATTATTGTTTTTAATAATAATTATTTAATTTATACTACTTTAAGTTTTATGAAATACTTCCACAATGAACTTGTTATGTATGCGATGTAAATATTATCATGTTCATTTTTAAAGATAGGGAAATGGAAGGGGACAACATAAAGATATGTAATGACTTTTAAAATGCCTCAAAACACATAGCTAAGTGTTTGAGGATTAGAATTCAAACCTCCTATATCAAACGTCATATACTGAGCACCATAAAAAACATTAAATAGCCAATAGTCAAGAATTTCTTTATTATATCTAGTGTGGGTATGGTGCAAATAGTATTCATTTTAGTCAGGGAACTTGAGTTTAAATTCTGACCAGAGTGGTTAATCTCTCTGGATCTCAACTTCTTCATCTGCCTCATCTATCACATCTAGGCAGATGAAATTTAAAGGATTCTTAGATCATTTCTTATTCTAACTCCACAGTCCCTTGATCCTTCAGGCTAAAGATTAACTGGTTGATTAGAGACTGAGTCATCTCAAAAAGAATTCTAGGGCAAAAGAGAAGGTAGGAAGGCATTTGGGGCATACTGACTATACTATTCTCTCCTTGAAAGCAAGGGCTATTTCTCTCTCTCTCTCTCTCTCTCTCTCTCTCTCTCTCTCTCTCTCTCTCTCTCTCTCTCTCTCCTAATGTATTTTTGTGATTGTTAGTAAATATAATATTTAAATTTACTCATAATAATGATATCTTTGTAAAGGTATGGTGAAGATTAGACTGTAGGCTATGAAAAGAATGAACATTCATAATCTAACTCTAACCCTAAATATCTGGGTAAATATAGATGAGCAAATCATTTCACCTAGTATCTCAGTGTTTCTCTAATTGGTAAAATGGGCAAAATGATCCTTGTATAGTCTGTACCTTGTGGTTGGAAAATGGTCTTCAAAAGTCTTAAAGCACAGGTTGTAAAGTTAAGGAAATGCTAGAAGATAGAATATTATGATGGTCCATGGGATCAGGAAGAGTAAGACAAGACTTAAGACAAGACTCAATGAATGAACAAAGAATGAAACCCCTTTCTATGTAAAGGAACAACATCAAGACAAAATGCTATGTTCCTTCTGTGTCCTTTAACTGCCCTCCTTCTTGTCATTACTTTTGCCATTGAGTGAGCACCCACATGATAAGTTAAAAAGAAATGACAGTATTACTTTATTTTATTTTCAGACTAAATGTCTAGTGGGTCAATGGAAAGACCACTGACTTAAGAGGAGTCATAGGATCTAGGCTCATGAGTTTCCTATGAAATTTATGATTCATATGTTCTTGTGCAAATTCCTTATTTTTCCTACCCTTTGGTAGGAATGGAACCCCTTGCTATAGAAAGGAACCATATCAAGACAAAATGCTATGCTTCTTCTGTGTCCTTTTAACTGCCCTCATTCTTGTCATTAATTTCGCCATTGAGTGTTTTTAAAGTTCTTGAATTATAATTCACTTACAAAGAGAAAAATTCCTTGAGAAAATTATTTGCAATAGCTAGAAACAGTACCAGATGTCTTTGAGTAAATCAGGTTTTTGGGGAAACTCCAGGGCCATTTTGACCAACATCAAATAGTGTAACTGTTTTGCTGCATTTTAAGCAGTTGTATAACAACTACTGCTATCATGGCAAAGAATAATAAGAAGGAAAAGCAAGAAGTATTATACAAAGTCCCTCCAAATTAGAGTCATTTCATGGAAATTCTAACTATAATAACTATCTTAACAAAACTGTTTCCCTGGTTTGTGTTGGTTTGTTTTTAGTTTTTTTTAAAGCTGCTAATTTTTTTTTAGTAATCTCAAAAAAGGACTTCTGTGAACTAGGTTTTACATTCCCCAGTTTCCAGCAAAACTTTTTACTCCTTTCTTTCATTAATCCTTGAAGTTAAATTTAACGATATAGCTGATTATTGCTTAGTGAAATAGCCATAATTTAACTCATATAGTAAGATAAATTTGAAATGGTAAGAGAAAAAGCACCCACATGATAAGTTCAAAAGAAATGTTAGCATTACTTTATTTTATTTTCAGACCAAATGTTTAGAGGGTCAATGGAAAGATCTCTGACTTGAGAGGAGTCATAGGATCTAGGCTCATGAGTTTCCTATGATATTTATGACTCATATGCTCTTGTGCAAATTCCTTATTTTTTCTATCCTTTGGGCTCCTCATATGTGAAACAAAATCAGTGAATTAGATGTCTCTGAAATCTCTCTAAATCTATAACACAGTGCATATGCAATAGTACCAAATACAAACAAGACACTTGCATAAGCCACCCCCTTCCTTCCTAGCTTCATTTCACAGTATCGTCTTATTATACTTAGCTGTTCAGCCAGATTCAATGGCTGTTAATTTCCAGTGGCCCTTCAATTTTCCCTCTCTGAAAGATAACTTCCTCTATAACTCACTTTGCTTAAATCTTTGTCTTAACAGGTTCCATCTTGTCCATGATATTTTCCTTGATCCCAGTCAGTTGAAAAGGGTAGTCACTTTCATCTGCCTTGCCTTTTACTTGATCACAATTTAAATTAAACAATATTTAGTTGTATATCATTCATTTTACATTTTCTTACCGCATTGTTGATGTTGTTATTCAGTCATTTTTGTCATGCCTGACTTTTCATCGCCTTACTTGGGATTTTCTTGGCAAGAAACTAAAGTGGTTTCCCCCCCCTGTCCTTCTCCAGTTCATTTTGAAGATGAGGGAATTGAGACAAGCAAAATGACTTTCCCAGGGTCACCCAGCTAGTAAGTGTCTGAGATGGGATTTGAGCCTAGGCCTTCCTGACTCCAGACTGACACTCTATTCTACTTGCACCTTATTTATTCCAAACTCTACTTCTGTTTTGTTTTATTTTATTAGAGAATAGGGGGGTGTTCTTATGCTTTCAGTGGCATAGGGAACTTCTGAAGAGAATATCCCCTCAACCAAAGCATATCTGCAACTCTTCAGCAATTTTTAGCTATTTGCCTGGGGCTACTGACTTGAGATGCCACTTTGCCACAGCAGCTGTCAGAGGTAGAGCTTAAACTCAGGTCTTCCTGCCTGAGCTGCCAGGCCATTCTGACTCTCCTTGTCTCTTCTATTATATTATATCACAAGTGTTTTGAGGGCAAAGTTATGTGCCATTTGTCATATTTGTATCTCCAGACAAGATCTTCAATACATAATGGGCAATAAGTGCCTATTTCCATTGAATTGAAGCTGTTATCAAGAAATACATATTATTCCCTATGTGCAGTTGAAATTACAAAAGCATAATAAGTCAGGAACCACTTTTTTCCTATTGTACCCCACTACAAACTGAATCAACCCCCCAAGTAGTGACTGAGGCAGTAATTCAAAGCAGAATGCATTAGTAAATTATTGACCCAAAAGTCAGAAAGCTTTGGGTTCAGATCCAACTGTTCTGTTTTTACCAATTGTACAACACTGAGTAGGTCGCTTAATTTCAATGATTCTTAGTTACTTGAATAGTGGTAATAATTCCTACAATGCCTATCTCACCAGATTGTTGTGGTACTCAAATGAGAAAATAGGCACATTAAGTTAGGAAGCATTTTCAAATATTTACTAAAAATGTCTGTTATTCTTAATTAGGAGGTTTATTTTGGTGTTATTTATCCTTTTACACATGATAACTGAATAAAAGGGTATTGAATAAAAAGCTAATTCAGACCTCAACAAATATACTGAATCACTCTCCTTATGTCTGATTACAAAAATGTCAAGTCAGATGAAGACCATACATTTAGACAAAGCAAACAAAAAAACAATAAAAATAGAAAAGAACTTTGAAGATAACAAAGATAGAACAAGGCATGACAGAAATTGATAAGGGGGTAGGGCTCCTCAGGGTTCACCAAGAAAAATACAAGAGGAGAAGAAGCAAATGCATTTAAATGATGCGTTAGGAGTTTGCAGTGTCTTGAGTTTCTTCCCCATCCAATTCATTCTCTACCCAGCTATTCAAGTGCTTTTCCTATAGTCTATATGTCAACATGTTAATCATCTATTAAAATAAATTGGTTTCTCTTAATTACCTTCATGACCAAATATTAAATTCTATTTATTTTTTAAAGCTGTTCTCAACCTGAACCCCTCTCATCTTTATACAGTTGCCTAACATATGCTATTATCCAGAGAAACTAACTTGTTTGCTATTACTATTACTAACTTGCTTATTATTAACTACTTGCTTTACTATTTGAACATCACCATATCACAGTTCTGACTTTTCACAGGATATCTACCATGGCTGAAATACTATCCATCTTCAAATCTACCTCCCAGTATCCTCAGTTTTTAGACTTAGTTCAAATTCCATGTTCTATGGGACCAATGGTCTACCACCATGCCACTATTATATTAGTCCCTTTCCCTCTAAAGTTACCTTCCATTTGTCTCTGTCTCTAAATATTCATACATGCATGCATACAGATAGATGATAGATAGACAGATAGATAGTACCTTATATGGTATTTTGCATGTTGACTTATCAAATCATTCTGGCTCTCATTGATCAACAATAGGTTCCAGAGGAAAAATAAATAAAATATTTATTTAAAAAACAATAGGTCCCAGATCAAACTCATTTGGTCATTGGCTCAGAGTGTTTATTTTCTGTTTTGGTTGGTTGTTTTTTGCAAGGCAATGGCATTAAGTGGCTTGCCCAAGGCCACACAGCTAGGTAATTATTAAGTGTCTGAGGTTGGATTTGAACTCAGGTACTCCTGACTCCAGGGTGGGTGCTCTATCCACTAGGCCACCTAGCCACCCCTTATTTTCTGTTTTGACCAGAAATCCTGAGATTCTTCCCCTCCCAGATTAATTTTTTTTGACTAGGTAAAAGAGGTCATTTTTGGCTTATTTCTTCCGACTTAGCCCTAATCACTGAATGAACCTTGTCTCAGTTCAAACAGACCTTGGAAAGATTTTTACTTAAAAAGGCCAAGATCTCCCACTGTATCTGGGGCCATCCCCCGTTGTCCTGACCTATATCTTGCCACTAGATACAGCTTCAGAGGAGAAAACTGAGACTGGTGACTTTGTACTGCCTTTTTTCACTTAAATCCAATTCACTTAAAATCATGACATCATCTTCCTGATTTTATGGTCCTCATTGAGAAAGAAGGGCAAACAATAAAAACAAAATCTTATTTTAGTATTTGACATATTCCATTATATCCATTTTTTGTCAAATTCTGTAGATTTTGCCTTTGTAATATCATTTGTATATATCATTCTGGTTCAGATCCTTGTAACCTCAAATCTGGACAATGCAATAGTCTGTTGGTTAATCTCTCAACCTCAAATTTCTACTCATTTCAATCATTCTTCTAACTAATTATCAAATTATATACCTATAGCACAATGCCATCAGAACTTAAGCTCTTTGACAGCAGAAACTTCCCTCTTTTCTTGCATTTGTGTTCCTAGTACTTAGCACAGTGGTTTATACAAAATGTGAGATTAATATATGTGTATGTTTTTTGACCCACTGATGCCATCCCTATTCAATAGCTCCATTATCCCTCCATTTTCAAATATGAGCAAATAAATAATTTTGATTATTACAAATACCCAAAACTTCAAAGGACATATGAAGAAAAATGTTATCTGCCTCCATTGAACTGAAAAATATATGTATACAATAATTTTACATATATATGCTTATACATACAGATGTATGATAAACATGTACATCTCTCTCTATATATATATGTATAAATTTGTGTCTTTCAGTGGAATAATGAAAAAAAGTGAGGAAAAAAGAAAAAAGCAGCTATTTGCTGCTTCAAGTTTTTCATTATCTGACACCTTACTACTTTTCTAGTCTTCTTAAACCTTACTTCCCTTCCTGTGCTCTGCAAAGAAGGGATATTGGATTTCTTGCATTTTTTTTTTTACAAAATGATAATTCATCTCCAGATTATGGACATTTTCATTGACTCTTCCCGTGTTTGGTATACCCTCCATCATCTTCTCTGCTTTCTACTTTCTCTGCTGTCCTTCATCTGCCAACTAGTATCCCTCCTATAAGAAACATCATGAACACCTTTAACACTAACATCTTCCCTCTGTTGGTTATATAAAATTTTCCTCTGAATGTTTTATCTGCATTAAATTTGTATCTATTTGTATAGCTGTGTTCATGTGATCTCCTTTTTAGTGCATGGATGTTTTGCCTTACTTTTGTCTTTAACCCTTAACACAATATCTATCACATGGTGGATTGCACTTATTTCCTTGATTTAACCTGCCAAGTGATTATTTACTGAGTAATCGACCATCTTATAGCACAACACAAGTTACAAAGCCAATGACTCAACAAGCCAAACCTGCTCATGAGCATGGGAATTGTATGGAGAAAGGGAAACAAAAATAGAAAAAGAGAGAAAGACAAATTGGCCAACAGACAAACTGCTCTTAGTGGCTCCATTCTTAAATTAAGCAGAATCATTAACTACCCCTATGCAGAGCAGTGTACCCATCATGAGACATTAGGGTTAAACACATATATAACAGTCAAAGTAATCAGATCATGACACATAGATGAGAAACACACCAATTAAGAATATTTGGAAGAAATCTCTCATGGAAATACAAAAGGAAAAAAAAATTAACTCCTTTAAACCCCCAAATTGGGGAGAGGGATACGTGACATCACCAACCAATAAAAATATTTATTAAGCATGTAATATGTATTAGTGCTTACTTATTTTAAGTATTTCCAGTGTATTAAGCATAGAAAGACAACAATTAAGTAACCTCTGATCTCAGAGAACTTATATTCTCTGCGAAGAGATAACTAGTATGTACATACAAACAAGATTTATGAAAATTCAGGATAATTTTTTGCATGGGGGAAGGGTGGATTAGCAGCTGGAAAGATCAGTAATGTTTTCATGAACATAGTATTTGATCCCACTGTGCTGTAATTTCTATGAGTGCAGGGACTGTCTCACCTCTTTTTTGGATTCCCAGACTTAACATTGAGGCTGGCTTATAATGGTAACTTAGAAAATATGGATTGATTAGTTGGAATTTGAGGGGAATTAGGGATTCTTGGAGGCAGAAATGAGGAGAGAGGACAATCCAGGCTTAGAAGACAACCTTAGCTTAAATAGATCAAGGTCTCCCTGAATCTAGGGGTTTTTTCCTAGTTGTACTTATCCATATCTGACCACTGGACCCAGATGTCTCTGGAAGACAAGGCAAAACTGATGATTTTGCATAGCTCCCTGTTCTCCATCTCCCCTGCCCCCAAATATGTCATGTTCCTCTTCCAGAATGAAGAACAAACAACAACAATGAGGCTGTATGTACTTAGCTATTCTCCATCCTAAGAACTAGACATACAGCATTTAAATATTCTTTTGCAGATTTTGATAGACTTGGTCAGAACTTGCACTCTTGATATAGTTCAGGGATACCTCTTAGCCATTTGTAAAGAGAAGTGGAAGATCTTAGTCAGTTAGCTAGCCAACAGACACTTATTAAAAACTTTTTATATACCAGGAAGTTCAGTGATTTTAACATAAAAATATTGAAAATATATATTATTTGAATTTTTTTAGAGTTAATGTATTGTCATTGACAATCTTTAGAAAGACTATGACTCCTGAGTTAGAGCAATAGGGTAAAGGATATTTAAATGTCATTATATTCTCTAAGTTTTATCACAGGGCTATGTATGCCCTTGGGTTCCTATTTAAAAATATATTGCATACTCTCAAGGGCCAATAGGTTATTGAAGTTAATTGGCATGCTAAAAATAATATGAATATATTAAAGAAATAATAATAATGAATAACTTTTTTCAAACGTAGATCATCATCTAATTAAAAAAGAGAGGCAATTATAATAAATATTTGCATTTATATCTATATATCTTTATATCTATAATAAATATTATTATAATAAAAGTATTGAAATGGCTTGCATGATATGCCTAAATGTCCCATGATATACTAAAAAATCTATCATTTTCAAATTTCCTGCTATTTCTGCCTTTCAGATAAGGAGATTATATATATGTCAGTTTCCAAAAACTAAGTGGGAAAGGTTCTCTGAAAGAAGTTTGAACCTTTTAAAATAGTTAATTTATAATATTGGTAATATAATATACATGATACCTTGTAGATCTACCTCCACAATAGTTTAATAGATATCAATAATCATAGAAACTCTAGAAAACAAAACAAAGCAAAACAAAACAAAACAAAACAAACCAGAAAAAACTATTTATAGTCCAGAGAAATATGAATTCAACGCTGAGTAAGGTATCTAATCTCTAAAGATTTTGAAGTTTCCTCTTTAGTAAAATGTGGATATCAATACTTGAAATTTATTGAGGAATTAAATAGGTTTGAAATTCCAGTAAGTTATAGACAAAGAAGAAAATCAAAGAAGAAAGCTTGAGATTGAAAAATCCTCAAAATAATGTCTACTGGTTATGTACTCTTGTTTTAGAGAATCCTTGAGTATTTATAGCAGAACCCTGAACCCAATTCGTCCTGACTTCAGGGGTATTACTCTACCTATCATATAATGCTGGTTTTCAGATCCATAATACAACATAAGATACCTAAGCCAAAAATATGCCCTTAAGGATAATAGTAATAAGGCTACTTGTTAATGATAAAGAAAATAAATTAAGATTTTTATTTTAATTTTTGTTTTGGTGACACATTGTGGTAAAAGCAGAAATCATGAGATCTGTGTTACAGAACTTGCGTTCAAATCTTAATTTACTGCTTGCTATTTGTGTGACCTTGACCAAGTCATAGACTTTCTGAGAATTGCTCAATTCTTCATATATAAAATGAAAGAGCCAGTCCTGGTTATTTTTATGTACTCCACTTTCAAATACTATAACTCTGTAATACTGTAATACCATCTACTTTCACAGCATGGTTGAGGAGGAAAAGTAGAGTTCACTACACCTATAAGCTACAAAACTATAGAAGTACTTGCAATTATCAATTATGAAAAAGAAAAATGAACTCCCATAAAGCCATCAGTAAGACAATGACATTAATGAAAAATAAATTGTCCTAGAACTCATGTCATCCTTCCTTTGACTTTGATTCAATTCTGTATGTAGTCACCAAAGGTGCAATTTTTATGTTCTCAGTTTTAGATCTCACTTCTTTATTGAGGACAGAGTAAAAAAAAAAGAATCCTCAGAAGAATCATCATTTTCAAATGGAAAGATATAATAACTAAACTTCATTTGCTGATGGTGATTGATGTTAGCCATTGATTTGAAATAACCTGAAGAATATAGACTTGTTCTGCTCTCATTAAGTGGGAATGACAAGGAATATGCAACTGTTTGGATTCAAAATGATAAATCTAATGTAAGTATCTAATGGTAAGTATCTTACACTAGGCAGTAGCTAAGACATATTCTTTAAACTGGATATGGGCTTTCCTTGATTAAGAGCTCTCCCTAGAGAGGAAACTCCATCTACAAAAACAGAGTGGAAATTATTCCAAATAAGAGTTCTAAAGAATTTCATGAGATGGGGTGACATTATGTGACTAAGTCAAGTCAGTTCATACAACCAGTATATGTCAGAAGAAAATCTGGAACACAGCAAGAAGATTGTATTTAGAAGTTCTGAGCCCACTTCCCAACTTTCTCTCTTGATGCCTGTGCAACAAAGTAATGTTCATCATTGGAGCAACAATTTCTCATTAATAAGATGAAGGGATAAAAAAAAACTTATTTTTAATTGTCCACTCTCTCTGCCTAATGCCAATATACCTATATATAAAGCCAGATTATAGTCTGGCTATCTATCTATCTATCTATCTATCTATCTATCTATCTATCTATCTATCTATCTATCTATCCATCTATCTATCCATCTATCTATCTATCTATCTATCTATCTATCTATCTATCTATCTATCTCATACACACATTTATATGCATATATACACATATGCATTTATACATGAACAGGCATGTACATGTGTGTATACCTAAATAGAAATATATGTAACAAATGTGTGTTTGTATGTCTGAGTATTAGAGGAAAGAGACTTTATTTTTCTTCTTCGGTTTTCAAATTGCTCCTTGCTTTTTCTGCATCTGTCAATCTTAGTTGTATGATCCATAAGGTTGGCCTTGTCCAAAGCTTGACTGGGTGCAAAGTTTATAATAACAATGGTGTTCATAATCAAGGGTGGCATTTTCCTTCGGGTCGACAAGGTACATGCTCAGACTTGGTTGGCAGGGTATAGTGGCAATGATTTATGTGGGTTGCAGAAGAATTCAGAGAAAATAATTCCATCATCCAGAAGGATACTGTCAGGTTTTGAAACAAGGACTATATATATTCCAAATTGAAAACTGTGATGTAATGGTAAGATAACTGTGGTTTTTGAATGAAACCTTTTCAAAATTAGATCATAGGGCAAAAAAAACCAAAGCAACCCCCCCCCCAAAAAAAAGAATACCCCAAACAAAACACTTCTAACAAAATGATGGTATAACACACCTGAAAAAATTGGTTAATTGCTTTCAACAAATCTGAAAGTGTCTATTGATAATGATGGCAAGTTCATAGAAAACCAACAGTCTTGTTTACATTATAAGAGGAAGCCAGTATTGAAGGAAAGGTTCATTTTTCTGAACTTAACCTATTTTCAATTATGGTTATATTTCAGAGCTCAATGACAACTGAAATTACAATGTCCAAAAAACAAAGGTATTTTGATTTAATACATGAGCTTAAAAATTACTTCAAGACTGACCATTTCTGGGGCAGCTAGGTGGTGTGGTACATAGAGCACCAGCCTTGGAGTCAGGAGGATCCGAGTTCAAATCCAACCTCAGACATTTAATAATTACCAATTATTAAGTGACCTTGGGCAAGTCACTTAACCCCATTGCCTAGTCAAACAAAAAACAAACAAAAAAGATTGATCACTTCTCTTATAACATATGTTTCTTATTCAAGCTTCTATACTTGAGTGTGCATGCACACACACACATGTTTTCACATGTCTTCTTAGCCATTTGATGCTTTTCTGCACTTTAAGATTCATTTCAAATAGCAATTCCTCTATAAAGTCTCCTTTCCCTGAGTAGTTCAGATGATCTCCTCCCTAGAGAAGAAAAAATCACGGGTGTAGCTAGGTAGTATAGTGGATAGAATGCTGGTCCTGGAGTCAGGAGGACCTGAGTTTAAATCCAAACTTAGGCACTTGATACTTATTAGCTTTGTGATCTTGAGCAAATCACTTAATCTCATTGCCAGAGAGAGAGAGAGAGAGAGAGAGAGAGAGAGAGAGAGAGAGAGAGAGAGAGAGAGAGAGAGAGAGAGAGGAAATCATTATAGTGGAAGACACTAAAATTGATTTTGAAGAAAATGAACTGAGTTGCTCTAATTCTGAAGAAGTTATAATAAATCTTCAGGACAGATTACATGTCATATATCAAAATTACTACAACCTAGGAACATAAAACTGTTTGATAGTAGTTATTGGTACAAATTTGGGATATAATTCAACCAGGGGATTTTCAAATGACAGATCATGGAAAGGATCATGTACAAGGGTTAATAAACTTTAATTAAATGATTCAAGGATGAAAATAAAGTTATTATCTCTGAAATTTCAGTGTACTTATATTTGTCAATCTGTCAAAAAGACAAAGTCCTTAATAGAAATGAAAAGACAATCAGAGAGTTGGTCAGTTTTAGAGAGGTGCCTTCCCTCTTGGTTAAATCTCTGAACTGCAATAATGACCTTTCCTCTTATATAGTAAGCACATCAAACAATTTCTTTGCTGCTCTTCTTTAATCAGATCATAATCAAGAATAGACCCAAATTAAGTATAGAATTATCTTCTAAACCTTGCTCAGAGGAAAAAAGACACCCAGATTCTTGGAGTATTTCTCAGAACTACATGAGTTTGAAACAGGTAATACTTGGAAGTCAAATCAAGTCATTTTTGGATACTCTAAGCATGAATCATAAAAATTTTTTGTTAATATAAGTGTAATTTTTTTTTTGTTGATACCAAAGAGAAGAATGTTATCCAGAAAACCATCAAGAAGAGAAAGTGTTTGGTATAAAAGTTCTCCAAAGAACCCAATAGAAAAGATTCAGCTACTTTGAACAATTAAACCACTAGAACTGTAATTTTAAACATTTTCCCCTTGATTTAGTAATGTATATAGGACTAAGATTCTGATGTTTGAACTGGATCATATATCCATTCCAGTTTTGTAGTTCAGGCTGATTTAGATGTTTTAAAATTTCAATGAAAAATGTCTTGGTTTTTTTAATGCTTGACAAATTTCAATGCCCTCTTTTAACTTTTATAAAAATTAACTGAATTTATGAGTTGGAAACTCTCCTTAAGTCTGTTTTTTGATAAATGGTTTTGAAAATGAAAGGAATACAAAGCCATTTCCTATTTGAATTCTTAAGTTAGATAAAATTTCAGCAAAGAAAAAGGCTAGATATGTCAAGGAACTAAAATAGTTTTATTTTTTTTATTTCTTTAATAATATTGTTAATGTTCAAAATCTTTGTGGAAAGTTTCATTTGATATCTTTTGTATTGATATAGCATTTTAAAAACTTTTTTTGGTCTTTTAAAACATGTTTCATCATCATACATTTTTCATCATCACATCTATTCTGCTATGCATCTGCTTGGACTTTTATGGCATGTTTGAATCATTTTGAATTTCAGTGTAGTGTCTAAATCAGATCAATCAATCTACTATGATTATGATGCAGAAAAAAATTGATGAATTTTAAGCCATACTGAATGTTCAAAGTTAATTTGCAGAAACATGTTTGCTTCTATTGTCTTGACCAATTTGTAATTAAATGTATTTAAAGAGGAAAAGTAAAACTTGAATCAACTTTGATCTTTGTTGATTTCTAAATGCAAATAATTTGGATTTTAATTTAAGCACAGCTTCAGTGTTCATTTGACTTAAGATGAAGGCCTGTAATGATAATGTTCAAATTCATAGATGGCAAAATAAAAATGAGCTGGAGGGAAAAGGCAAAGTCTGATATTTGAATCCTATATTTCAGCTCCAAATTCAACCCTCTTTCCTCTATACCACTGAATGAATTAAAAAGCATTTGATTTGGGGCAGCTAGGTGGCGTAGTGGATAAAGTACCGGCCTTGGAGTCAGGAGTATCTGGGTTCAAATCCGGTCTCAGACACTTAATAATTACCTAGCTGTGTGGCTTTGGGCAAGTCACTTAACCCCATTTGCTTTTCAAAAACCGAAAAAAAAGCATTTGATTTGAAGGCAGGAAAAAAAAATAAGATAAGATTTAAAGTTACTATGCCTGGGATCTCATTGCAACTTTGCTATTTGTACATGAATAAGTGACATCAATACCAAGGTAATATTCTAATCTTTCCTTTATACAAGTGAGGAAATTGATACTAACCATAGGATTTACTCAAGGTCCCTTATCAATAGCCAAAATAACAGAATAAGCATGTGATTCTAGGCATTGTCATTTATTACTTCTCAAGATCAACTGTTCCTGAATCAAACATTTCTTAATTTCATATGGGCCATCATATGCTGTTTTTGTGCACTGGTGTTCATTAGTGAATATGGTTTTATGAAAATCATTTTGATGGTAGCAGGAGAATGTGTACTTGTCATTGGTTTTCTCATATAATCAGAGAATATTAGAGTGACCTCCCACTCAATGCAGGAATCCTCTCTACAATATCCTTGATGGGCCTCCAGGGTCTGCTTCAATACTTTTAGCGAGGAGGAACTGAAAATTTAATGAAACAATAGTAATCAATGAATTGCTACATAGACTTTCTCTTATGCTGATTCAAAATTCAATCTTTCCATAACTTCCATGTATTGGGACTGGTGCTTCCCCCGAGAAGCAGTTATGTGGTACTGAGGATAAATTATTGGACCTAGAGTTAGGGACATCTAAGTTCAAATCCAGTCTCATACCATTTATTAACTGTGTAACCCAGGATAAGTAATTGAACCTCTTTGTTTGCTTCAGTTTCTTCAAAGGAAAATGAGGACTGTAATAGTAACTTCTTCCCAGGGTCTTGTGCAGGTAGGATAATTCTAAAGCACTTAGAGGCATATACCTGGTGCCTAAAAAGTGTTAGTCACTTCCCTCCCACCCTCATTCCTTCCTTCCCTCTTTCCTTTCCTTATTCTTACCTTCCTTCCTTCCTTTAATACCACTAGTACCACACAAATGAAGTTCACTCTTTAGGCTAAAGTCACAGGATAATATATGTAAAGAAAAAGGGCCCTAGCTCAGAGATCATCTAGCTCTACCCTCTCAATTTGCAAATTAAGAAATTGAAATTTCAAGAGGCTTAAAAGATTTGCCTCAGATCACAGTCCTAAAGAGAAGATGCAGATTTAGGACCCATATCATCTGATGCTAAATCTAGCTCTTTTTAGCACTATAGCAATGCTTCCTTTTAAGACAATATAAAGCAAGAGTATACCTTGCAAAGAAAGGATCTGCTATAGTTCCATGACTTTTCAGATGAAGCTACTGAGACCCAGAGAAGAGAAACATCTTATTCAAAGTCACATAACTGATGACTAAAAGAACTAAAGTTCATATCCAGGTTTTCTGTCTCCAAATCCAGTACATTTTAAAGTGTTCCAAACCTTCCTCCTCCCCCCAAAAATTCCTCTTCATACCAAATAGTGTTTATTTGGCTAAGTTAAAAAATCTATCCAACAACAACATGCAAAAAATTGGTTTTAAAAAACAGTGCGGGCCAAGATGGTGACAAGAAGGGATCCAGTCTTAGGAGCTCTCTGATAAAATTCATCAGCTAAGGACTCTAACTAAACTTTCGAGAGACAGAACCCGCAAAGGGACTCAGTGAGGCAGTTCTCCTACTCAAGGTAACCGGGAAAAGAGCAGAAAGGCTCTGCTCCTCGGGATTGGAGAGGCGGCCAGCCAGAGGGGTGGCCCGCCAGAGCCAAAGAACCTCAGCCTCCCAGAGGCAGCCCCAGGGCTCTGGGGGTCTCAGCTCCCAGCAGCGGGGGAGTCTCCTGAGCTGCACCCCGAGGAGCACCGGGCACAAAGTGGGGGAACAGCGGGGACCTCTGCCAGAGCAAGCACGTGAAGCCCAGCCCTCAGGGCACATAGCAAGCAGCATGGTCTTTCCCCAGCCCTGATCCAGGAAACAGGAGCAGGTGGAGCTGGTAAGCAGGAGCCCCCAGGGCATGAGCCCATTGAGCTGAGGGAGGGGAGTGAAGAGAGAGAGAGACTGCCTAGCTCTGTCCTCTGCCCCTGAAACAGGACTCTGGGGCTCTGACCACATTCAGATCCTGATCGCAGTCTAGGCCCCCCCCCAATAGAACAGCAGGGCCCCCCCACATCAGCCCCATGGCAGAGGGGGGGCGCTTATGGTCATTCACGGACCAGGAGGGAGGACAGAGCCTCACGCACTGAGACCCTTGTGGGAGTGTCCCAAAAGCTCAAGAAACACCCCAAACCAGGCCCAGGCTGGGAAAATGAGCAAGCAGAAAAACAAAAGGAAGACTATTGAGAAATATTTTGCAAATGAGCCCAAGAAGGACCAAAATACTCAGTCTGAAGATGAGGAAGCACAAGCTCCTGCATCTAAAGACTCCAAGAAAAACAGAAATTGGGCTCAGGCTATGATAGAGCTCAAAAAAGACTTTGAAAATCAAATGAGGGAGTTGGAAGAAAAACTGGGAAAAGAAAGGAGAGAGATGCAAGAAAAACATGAAAATAAAGTCAGCAGCTTAGTCAAGGAAATCCAAAAAAATGCTGAAGAAAATAGCATGCTAAAAACCAGCTTAGGTCAAATGGATAGAACAGTTCAAAAAGTTATTGAGGAGAAGAATGCTTTAAAAAGCCAAATTGGCCAGATGGAAAAAGAGATAAGAAAACTCTCTGAGGAGGACAAATCCTTCGGACAAAGAATAGAATTCAGGGAGATTGATGAATTTACCAGAAATCAGGAATCAAATACTTCAAAATCAAAAAAATGAAAAATTAGAAGAAAATGTGAAATATCTCATTGAAAAAACAACTGATATGGAAAACAGACTTAGGAAAGATAATTTAAAAATTATTGGAATACCTGAAAGTCATGATCAGGAAAAGAGCCTTGACATCATTTTCAAAAAATTACTACAGGAAAATTGCCCCGATATTCTAGAAGCAGAGGGCAAAATAGAAATGGAGAGAATCCACCGATCCCCCAGAGAAAGAGATCCCAAAAAACCAACCCCTAGGAATATTATAGCCAAGTTCCAGAACTCCCAAGTCAAAGAGAAAATATTACAAGCAGCCAGAAGGACACAGTTCAAATATCTTGGAGCTGCAGTCAGGATCACACAGGACTTAGCAGCAGCTACATTGGAAGCTTGTAGGGCTTGGAATACAATATACTGGAAGGCAAGAGAGCTTAGAATGCAGCCAAGAATGAACTACCCAGCAAGGCTGAATGTCCTCTTCCAGGGGAAAAAGATGGACTTTCAATGAACCAGGGGAATTTCAAAGGTTCCTTTTGGAATGGCCAGAGCTGAACAGAAGGTTTGATTTTCAGATACAGGACTCAGGTGAAGCATGGAGATTGGAAGAGAGGGGGAAAATATGAGGGAGTTAATGATGATGAAGTGCATGTATACCTGCATAGGAAAAATGACACTGATAAAACTCATATGAACCTTCTAAGTTAATAGAGCAGGTAGAGGGAGCTTTTATATTTGAAGCACAGGAGAAAGCTGAATTCGAAGATAAAATATGGTGTAAAAATGGAGTCAATAGAAAAAAAGGGAAATGTAATGGGAGAAAGTAAAAGGAGAAGGGGAATAGTCCAAGATATTTCACATAAGATTTTTTTTATTACAATGAACTATTGCAATGATATGGAAGGGGGGAGGCAAGGGGGAATGAGGGAACCTTTGCTCTCATCAGAGATGTCTGGGAGAGGTAACAGCATATATACTCAATGGGGTATAGGCATATGGAGTAAGAAGGAGGGGGGAGCAGGGGGAAGGGTTGGGGATGTGAATAAAGGAGGAGAGGATGGACCATGGGGGGAGAGTGGCCAGATATAACACATTTTCTTTCTTACTTCTTGCAAGGTGCTGATATTGGATGGCCTGCCCAGGACCACAGGGCCAGGTGGATTCTGGGCCTACGGGGTGGTATGGGGACTCAGGGCTTCTTGGCCCCAGGACCAGGGATATGTCTGCTGTGCCACTCAGCGACCCTACAGCAGAGTCAGAGTGAAAGGAGAGAGAAAATAGAGTACATGGTAGTGGAGAAATAAGAAAGGAGGGAGTTGCGATCAGCAATGGCAAAGGTGGAAAAATATGGAAATAACTTTTGTGGTGGACTTATCATAAAGAATGAGATCCACCCATGACAGAGTTGTTGGAGTTGGAACAAAGACTCAAGCACATTTTTTGTTATGATTATTTGGGGGAGGGTGCAGGGCAAGTAGGGCTGGATGGCCTGCCTGGGGCCACATAGCAGGGTGATCTTTGGGTGTCTGGGGCCGGATTTGGACCCAGGTGCTTCTGGCTCAAGGGCCAATGCTCTGTCTGCCACCCAGCCACACCTACTATTATTACTATTTTATTTTATTTTCTTTTTTTTCTTTATTTTTTTTTTTTTTTTTGGTTTTTGCAGAGCAGTGGGGATCGGGTGGCTTGCATGTCACACGGCTGGGCGATTGTTGGGTTTACAAGGCTGAATGTGGACTTGGGTGCTTGTGGCTCCAGGGCTGTTGCTTCGTCCATTGCGCCACCTGGCCATACCTACAATTATTACTATTAATATTTTTTTATTTTAATTTTTTTCTCATCCCTTTACTTTTTTCGCCCAAACAAGTCTATCTATATTCATGGGGGAGGAGGGGTATTTTGTTTACTTGTAAACAAGAATATTTTATTAACGTAAAAAAACATTTGTACAAAATGAGAATAAAAAAATAAATTAAAAAAAAAACAGTGCAAAGAGCAGTGGTAGCAGGGTACCTGGGAATTTTAGTGGACCTTGAACCCAATAAGAGATAGTAGTATAAAGGGAGACAAAAGAGTTAATATCATATAAATTTCACTAATCTTTCACGTTTGAAGATAACATCTTGTTTTTCTTGTTCATTCTGTTTTCTGGGCATTTTTTTCAGCTGGCCCTTTAGTTAGTAAATAAAGAAAATGAATTTTAAAGTTCATTTAAAATTCATATATTCTCTTCCTTATTCTTTTAAGCCCAATATGATTTTGTAAGAGGTATTGGATTTTTGACCATCAAATTAAATGAAGTTAATTGACTCATGAGGACATGAAAGATCCAACTGTGTCCTCACTAGCAATAATTTATCTAACTGGCCATTGATATTTAACAAAATATTTGGGATAAATATTTCATATTAGAAAAAGAACTAAACTTGAGATTTCATTGATATGGTAAACTTACAGGAGAGGGAACTCCCTTTTCTAGTGCAAGTTTGTACTTTCTCTGCAATTTATTTGGCTAGAGCACAGAGAGCTTGTGACTAGCACATAATCACAACACCAATTTATGTCAGACCTGGGACTCTAAAAGTCTTCAATGTCAGCCTTTGATGCATTATGCTAAGTTGCCTCTTCAAAATAAAAAGAAAAAAAGAAAAAATATTGGTTAAATGGTTTTGAAATAATTATTTTAAGAAAGTCAAAAACAGTCGAATATCTAGAGTTGGGAAAATTGCATTTTTATCTACAATACTTAAAAAACAAACTTTTATATTTCATTTTATAAATTTCACATTTAAAATGCTCTTCCCAAAATGAAAATGCTCATATTCAATGTGACTAAAATATAACATTAAAGAACAGCATCCCCCTGGAAACTTGAATTTCCTTAGCAAAAGTACTTCCAGGAACCATCACTAGATGATCTAATAATGCAATGTATATTTTTACAGCATGAATTGAAGACACAATTAGACTTTATTCTCAATATAGTATCCTTTGGAGTATATTCTTTTTTCATTACTATGGCCATAACTACAGCCGACTGTGAAACTCTGGGGGGGAAATTTGTGAGGAACTTAGGAACAATAAAAGACTAATATTAAAATACGTGATCATCCCAACTATCTAGGGACAATTCCAAAATACCCACTGGAAATTAAGTTTCTCTTACCTTCCATTGTAGCTAGGAAACTGTTTGTTCAATGTTTCCTAACTGAATATTTTATTAGAAAATGACTGCTTAGTGTAGCACCAGTTATTAAGAGCTACACATCCTATATTATTATGACTGAAAACAATCAACCAACAACTAAGTCCATTCTTTACCTTTCTTTCAAAAGTCAGGGGAAAAAGTTAGGAAAAAAGTTAGAGTGTCATGCAATTGGCTTAAAATATGAAGCACTCAGCAAAGTAAGCCAATTAGCCATTTGAGATTTGCAAACTCCAATAACCCCTTCATTAGGCAAAATGATTGAGTTCCTATTAATACTTTCAGTACATTAATTAATTTCATAAAACTACATGGTCTTCTACAATTATTACAATTAATACCTCCTAAAATACATGAGTACTAAAATGGATATAATGTAAAAATTCCATTTATAGAGTATTTGTATAAGAAAAAGCTTTTTTTTTCCTCTCAATATAACATATATGTATATATGAAATCCAACTCTGTCTCACAGGAGGATGTGCCATACCCTGTTTAGCTAATTCCTATTTATCTGCTCATTATGACTAGAGTAGAACCTCATTAATCCACACTCCTTAAATTGGGGATCTGTGGTAATTCAAGAAATTAGGCTGCTGTTGATCTCCATTTAGGAAAAAAAATCCAGAAATCATAAAAATTAATAGAGTTGATGAGCTATTTAGAATTCTTTAATATAAACATTTTCTGCAACACTTTCCAATTTACTTAGGAAAGCATAACTTTTTATTTGATATATCAAATGCAAAAATTCTACCTATGCCTGAAAAATATGGTTTGAAATAATGAATGCAATCAGACTGACATATGTAGTACTATTTTAAAAATACTTATTTTTTACAATAAATTCATACTGTTTTTCACCCAATTGTTCTAAATAAAGCTTACTTTAAAAGTTCTAAGTTTTTAGGCCTTGCTGGATTTTATATTTATGAAATGTTTTCTCATCTGTTCTTTCTGTGTCATTCCTACCTTCAAAACCCTTATTCAGGTTTTTAATTAGTGCTAGCTTAGAACTTTATTAATGTCTCTAGACTCCATGATTCTAATTCATTCTCAAAACTTCTTTAAGATAAATATTTTAATTTGTAGTTGCTTTGATCAAATCACTTTACGGCTCTGCATCTTTTAATGGTTCCTTATTTCTTCCAAAAATAAAGGCCAAGACCCCTTAATCAGGAATTCAATGACTTCTCAGTATGGCTCTAACCTTGTTTCCAGACTTATCTCAAAGTATTCCTTTTTATGTAAACGACTTTCTGACTATATCATGAACTTTCCTGATATGTTTTAACTCAAGAATCTTCCAGAGCCTGCTTCTCTTCCTTCTCATTCTCATATCTTAAAATCCTACCCTGGGAATTCTCTCTCCACTCATTTTGACCTATAGAAATTTTCCCAATCCATCACAGTTTATTTCAAGTACCACTTCGTTCACAGATCTTTCCTCTAAATATCCAACTAGTAGACATATCTTCATCTTAAGAATTCTGAGCATTACTATGAATTTTCTTTTGCATTTGATATAATCTATCATGGATTATCTCCATTTATGTTTATGATCATCCCTCTTTCCTACCAGAAGATTGCACTGAATGTTTCTTGAGGCCATAGGGTACAGATTATTTCTATCTACATTCATTGAACATACCATATGAGCATAGTAAATTTCACTGTTCATATAGTACTCCTTTAATATATCATTCTCTCTATGAAGTAACAATTTTTGGGAGAGTACTATGGGATTAGTTTTCTGATACTAGTAGAATACAATAGTGTGCCATTTCATATAACATCACTGATCCTCTATCTTCCTTCTCAAACTTTGAACAGAGAAGTATAAACTTGTAGTCAGGA
Organism: Macrotis lagotis; assembly: GCF_037893015.1. Classification (NCBI taxonomy): domain Eukaryota; kingdom Metazoa; phylum Chordata; class Mammalia; order Peramelemorphia; family Peramelidae; genus Macrotis; species Macrotis lagotis. The sequence goes on from NC_133665.1 coordinate 74,285,418, forward strand.
AAAATCTGTGTTCTAATCTTTTCTGTAAATTCTTATTAGCTCTGTGACTATGGGCAAGTCCCTCAATCTTTCTAAATCTCATTTTCCTTTTTTTATAAAATGAAAATAAATTACAGTACATATGCCTTAAAGAGATGTTGTGAGGATTAAATGAGGTGATATAGAAAAATGACTTTCCAAGCTCTTGAACACTAAACAAATGCCAACTACTATTATTTGTAGGTCGATTTTAGATTTTGACCAGTGGAAATATTCTAACCATAGACTTCATAATCATGAAAAACATTCTTTCCATAAATATGAGCTTCTGCAAATATAACTTCACATTTAATAGCCTGATCATGGTACAGCACATTTGCAGGAATCAATTATATAGGAAAATAACTATCTTTAATAGAAGGATGCCAAATTGTAATTAGTTATGGATGGTCAAACAATTTAAAAAAAATCACTGTGTGTAAGGCACCAGTAATTAACCTTATATACTCATTTTTAAACCAACTCTCTCATATATATATGTGAGCATAGCTTCCTCTCTGTTATTCTACATGAAGACTTGAGAGTTAAAATTAATTATTATGTAACTCAGTAGAGGAACAGAACAACCAGCAAGTAGAAAAAGGTTACCATGATTTTTGACCTTTGTGAAAGACAACCAAAGTATACAAGTGCTTTCTTCAAAATAAAGCAGTTTTTTGTTGAAGTTCAAATTAAACCTTAGGAAAAATATTCTCTCAGCAAAGTAGGCTAAAATGAATTCAAAGGAAGAAAAATGTGATGCTCCAATTTCTATACACAAGCACATATACATTCATGAAAAAGTCAAAAGTCTATAACATCTTTATTGTTTTGAAAAACAAATCATCCAATCCTATGAATTGTCTTTCTCATAAAGACACAATTCTACTCATTGTTAAACACATTATTTCAAGGGAAAAACTATAAGGCTTTTGAATGTATGAATTATTGAGCTTACATTTTAGGAATAAAGTGTAACAGAAAAAAAATTTAGAAAAATGTTTTGAATTAAAACTAGTGCATGAAACTAGTTCTTTTGCTTAGTTCTCCTTTTACCCCTATTTGAGTAAAGCTATACAAACTGAAAATGTAATACGATAGTAGGAAATTTGTAAATGAAAATTGTTCAATGATTTCATTTGAGATTTCAAGAACAGTCCATTGAGGTGAAACAGAAGTACATATGAACAGAGATTTCAGCCCAATATTTATAATTTCACATTTAGAAAATATTATTTTCAATTTTTTAAATAATAGAGATCAATATTTAAAGACAGGTATGGAGTCATTATTTTATTGAATTCTAAGCATACCTATTGCCTTTCTATGTTTAATTTTGTCCCACTTGCTAGAAATTTAAGTGATCTGGAATCATTCCAGCAAAAAAAGAAGGAAAAAAAAGGAACTCACTGGGAATCCTTAAACACCTGTTGAAATTTAATGATTATTAAGAATTAGAAGTTTCTGTAATACAAGTTTCATAGTTTTTTTAAAAATATTTCGGCAAGGCAAATGGGGTTAAGTGGCTTGCCCAAGGCTACACAGCTAGGTAATTATTAAGTGTCTGAGACCGGATTTGAACCCAGGTACTCCTGACTCCAAGGCCCGTGCTTTATCCACTGCATCACCTAGCCACCCAGTTTCATAGTTTTCTAATGACTATTACTGCTTTATGGGGAAACTGTCAGAGAATCATACGCTATCAGAATTGCAGAACGGATCTCACCAGGTATCTAGTACCTGGCTCCTTTAATACATGGCTCCTTTATAACATACCTGACTAATGGTCATCTAGTTTCTCCATGAAAAGCATTCTGGAGAAAAAAAAACAAAACAAAATAAAATTTCTTAAGGCACATTCTAGAAGACAGTCATCATGGGGTCCCTACAATTTTCCTTCTCCAATCTTAAATATCTGTACTTCCTTCAAGTGACTTTGTTATGTCATAATCTCAACTTTATTTGGAAATTGCTGTCTTTTGAAAATATCATGGTCAAAACTGAATATAATCATCAAGATCTGATTTGGCCATGATGCTGTACAACAGAATTGTGCTCTCTTTATTTTGGATATTGTGCATCTCTTATTCCAGTCTAAGATTGGTTTTACTTTGTAAGATTCCAGATCATACTAAGTATACACACTGAGTGTTCAGTTCATCAAAATATGTGGATCTTTTTCCTCTAGAAAAAATAAAGTGGGGGCAGCTAGGTGGTGCAGTGGAGAGTATACCAGCCTTGGACTCAGGAGGACCTGAATTCAAATTTGACCTCAGACCCTTAATAATTACCTAGCTGTGTGACCTTGGGTCACTTAATCCCATTGCCTTGCAAAGAAAATTAAAAAGGCAAAGTGACAACAACCACAATAGCATTTTAAACTCAGTTTTTAAAGGTCACTAATACAAGTGCAAGGATTTAATTTTGTCCTCATTAATTGTATCTTATAAGATTTGGTCCTACATTCTTGCCTGTTGGACATTGCTAAAGTTGCCCAGGTTGGAAGGAAGAAAACATTTATCAAGTGCCAAACAGAAACCTATGAGCTAAACAAATACCTCTTTTGATTCTCAAAAACTACCCTGGAGGTAGGTCTTTTTATCATCCTAATTTTTCCTGAGAGGAAACAGAGGAAGAAAGAAATAAAGTAACTTCCTCAGGGTCACATTCTTTAGTAAGTATTTGTGACTGTATTTGAATTGTAATCTTTCTAACTTATTTGGATTCCATCATGCCCCCAGAAATCTTATCAGCAGCAAACTTATTATGCTGCCATAATGAATCAGTCTTGGTACTCAGATTCCATCGGTACCCTTAGCATCTTCCACCCCTCTGGCTGGAGAGCAAGAGGGCAAAGTAAAGAATTCCCAAAACTTTCTTTTGAAGATGGCTCCCAAACCAACAATCTTCTAACTTTCTAACTATACTACTTTGCACTGAACTCCATTAGGATTATGCCCCCAAACCAGGTATTTTGCTCCCCTTTTCTTCCTTCTCACTTTTCACAATTTTATTTATTTAAGTCAATAGGGTTAAGTGACTTACCCAAGGTCACACTACTAAGTAATTAAGTGTTTGAGGCTGGATTTGAACTCAGATCCTCCTGACTCCAAGCCCAGTGCTCTATCCACTATGGTACCTAGCCCTCCTTCTCACTTTTGATTTTTTTATGTGTTTATCTGGTAAATATAATAATATTTCAAATGGTATAATATTATTGGTCATAAGGCTGATATTATTATAAATGAACTCTTGAGCATAGATACTGCCATTTTTAAAATTTTTGTATTTCCCAAACCAACACACTATTGATCTACCTATCCATTTCTAATATTCATATCATCCACAAATTAGTAAGTGTCCTGTTCATGCCTTCCAGCATCAAAGAAGAAACACATATTAAATATCACAGGGACAAGCATCCCTGAGGCCTTCTATTAGAAAACTCATTGAAAACTGAAATCAACCTATTATCATAATATAATAGAATAATACATATTCTTTTGGTTCTATTACCTAATAAGTTCTGAGTCCATCTAATCCAACTATATGATAGCTCTCATGTCCACAAGAAAAATCCCAAGGACTTTCTCAAATAATTTTCTAAAGTATAGGTAAACTAATATTTTTTTTAGGTTTTTGCAAGGCAAATGGGGTTAAATGGTTTGCCCAAGGCCACACAGCTAGGTAATTATTAAGTGTCTGAGACTGGATTTGAAGCCAGGTACTCCTGACCAGGGCTGGTGCTTTATCCACTGCACCACCTAGTCGCCCCTAAACTAATATTTTCACAGCCTACCCTTATTCTACCAGCCAACAGTACCATCAAAATATGAAAAGTGATTACTAGGACATGAATGTTTTTATTATTTTTAAAATTTCTTTTTAAAATCAAGTTTGAGAATATCATTTCACTATCCAGATATGAATAATCTTTTTAATGCTTCAGAATTTTGCTAGAATTTCATATAAAGTTCACTTCCCACAAGTTTATAGATTGTACTCTCTTCCCTTCTTTGAAATTCCTTCCTTAATCCAGTGACTTCTTTCCCATTCAAAAGTATATGACTCAGAGTGGCTCAGCAATAATATGCTCCAGTCTTTGAGTATCCTAAGTTGTAGTTCAACTGAGCCTGGTGATTTGAAGAGAGGACACTGTATTTGCTCCCTTTACTATCCCTTAATAGAACTAACTTTTACTTAGGCATTTTTGCTCTGCCCTTCCCAGGAAGATCATTACCTTTGACAGAGAACCAATGATGATTTAACAAAATAATCAGGAAAATATGTAATAAAATTAATAATTTATTGAACATTAAGCTCAATTCTGCCATTGAATACCTTGTGAATTTGTTTAAATCACTTGAATTCAGGGGTTTAAATTTCTTCACCTGAAAAAATAAGAGTATTGAGCTACAAGATTACTAAGGTTTCTTCTATCTCTAAATATATGCTAATATGACTTTAATGACTTTCAAGTAACTCTGATTTCAAAAGACAACAAAATATAGCTTTATAATATTAAGCCATTATAATTTCCATTAATGGATTAACCATGGATCTGAATTTGACTGCAGTCTTCTAAACTTGACTTTATGGGTTCTCACCACCAAATGTATAGAGCCTCTTTTTGAACAACAAAAATACGTTCAAGTAACTGATGGAAGAAAAGAAGATGTAAGAGTAATCACGAAAGAATATTTAGCATTTTATAAACTACTGACACTGTTTGAAGAAATGATTGAAAATATTGCTTTATCAAAATGAATATATTTATTTCCTTAGCATTTAGCATATCTCAGTTATGTACACAAACCTTAACTAAATCTTAACTAAAACTTAATTCAATCATCTCAAAAACTCCATTCCCTTAAAAATTTTTTTTTGAAAAGGAATCTTTACTGACCAAGTAAGGTGGGTCAGGGGACTGCTTGGAGTCAGGAAGGCTCAAGTTCAAACAATACCTCAGTTGTTTCCTAGTTATGTAGCCCTGAGCAAATGGCTCTCTCAGTATCAGTTTCCTTAACTATATAATAAGGTGGTTGTTTTTGATATCCTTTAACATCTATTCCTGCTTGAAATTTGTGAAACTATTAACATTGTAAGCTGTGAAAGATAGAAATTGTTCTTTGAAGTGGAATAGTCTTGTCCCCACAAGGAATATTCAAATGACCTTTCCTCCTTATTCGCAATCATAAAATTTTGAAGAATAAGCATTTTAAGTTCCATTATGCATGATTACACATGAACAAACACATGCACACATATTTTCACATGACAGTATTTGAATAAAAAGCAGCATGGTAATGTACAGAGTCTGATTTGGAGGTCAGAAAGACATAAGATTACATCCTATTACTTCCTAGTTGTGTGATACTGAGGAAGTCACTTAAAGCATGATGATCCTTATGGAACTCCCTAGGCTTCATTTCTGAAATTCTAGATCAGTTATGATTAGTGCTGGCAGAAAAAGTTGCCATGCCATCAGTTCCCAATATTGATGAAATATAAATGACAGCTGACATTTATATGGAAATTTAAGATTTACAGTTTCAAATATATATATATATATATATATATATACATACATATGCATATGTATGTATGTATGTATGTAGTAAATGGATAAAGTCATTCCCTTGTCCTAAACTAGGATTAAAGGATAAAATGTGCTGATATTAAGGAAGTGAGAACAAGTCTTAGTTACCACTCAATCAATTACTTTAGATTAAACAGGTGACCTTGGAAGTACTAGGAGAGAGAGGAAAAAGTCTTCAAATTAGACGAGGAAACCAAGTGCTGCCATGTGGGTCAGATCTAAATGTAACAAATTCCAAACCCAGATTATTGAAGCATATGACAAAGATTCAAATTACAGTAAATTACAAATGGAGAAAAAAACATCCTAGAAAAATCACCTGAGAGCAAGTCATTTGGGACCTAGGAAGAGGAGTTTACCTTTGTTCTTTGTCTCACCATCTTACTTTTGCTTGGAAATGAGGGATGAGCTTTGACTTTTATCTATTCAAGTGTTTATGCATCATTTCCTGGAACAGCATCTACTGGTCAAAGTCCATATTGACTGGATTTTACATGAGATCAGAATAGGGTTGTTAATATATAAATATGGCATGACTTTTTCCAAATAACAGTCACTTTTAGCTAACCAATCCTTTAAACATCTAGGAATAATCCTGAGCATAAAAAAAGACAGAAATAAAGTAATATCATTAAAAATAAATGTTTGACTCCTTTCTTTCTAAAACAGGTCAGAGTACATATCATGAAACCTACCAATGAATTTCCAGTTTGTGACATAAGTCACTTCTGACACATTACCAGACAGACTATATCATTTGCTTTATGTAAAACAAAGGTGGCATAAACTTGATTTCTTAACAGGAACTATAGCCAAGAAATTAAAATAATAGGTCTTAGGGAAGCAGATTGCTGGGATAACAGTAAGGTAATTTCCAAGTTCTGAGAATTTCAAAAATGTTTTGACAACCAATAGTAAAAAGCTTTTTTTTCCCCCTCTTTTACCCTTGTACTGAGTGCTAGAATTTTGTATGTAATCCTGGTTGCCTTCAAATGCAAGAGAATTAGTATGACTTATTTGTTTTGCATTAAAGTACAAAGGTGCTCCACATTTTAGAGAGTCCTGCTCATTGCTTAAAGATTAATAATGACTCCAAAAACCAACCCAGCAAAGCGCACGTCAAGAAAAATGATCTTGTAAACTTCTGAAGAAAACTGGATCTTGTATATGAACTACCCACAAATACAACTGACAGGTTCCTCTCTCTGCCAGTCCACCCCAGGATGTTTATGAGTCTCCCGATGAGCTCTTAGTTACTAGAGGTTTGTTTTTTAATGTTTAATTCAGAGCCTGTTATCTTGAAAATATCTCAGTGCATAGAAGAATCTCTTTAAAAATGCTAAATCATAAAGAATCACTAAAAAATAAAGGAGTTAAATGAGCTAATTCCATAATTCAGTGCCTTGCCTTGTTCTCTAGGAAAATTGCAGTCATCCATAATTGTCTAGCATTTTAGGTTAGAACTAGGAAATAAATTACATATATTGAGTCCTGATACTGCTTCTTGGGTTAGGAAAAGTCGAAATAAGACAGGCATATTAATTCTACCAATATGAACCTTGTTCTCAATTCCCTTCTCCCTATACTTTATCCTTCATCCTACACCCTACTTGTCCCCAAAAAGATGCTGCACTTTATTATACACAAATCTGGCATTGTGATCCTTTTAAAAGTGGTAAAGAGAAAATTATGTTACAGAAGTAGCAGATTTTGAATACTGAACCTGCTTTATAATTTATTGATATATTCGAACAAAATGAAGTGAATATAACAATTTATTTATTTATATAGAAAAAATTATTTAAACCTTTTGTTTTTACATCAGGCACACACACACATACATGTATGTGACAGAGAGATATCTGATAGTGTATTGAACATTCATATCCATAGTCTCTTAGCTTTCTGCTGAGGGAAGGGAACTATATCATTATTGCATCTACAGAATCAAAATTTATCTGACACATTTGATGATAAATATAATTATTATTTGCTTTATGTCCATGGTGTGTGTGTATATATATATATATATGTATATGTATACATATATATATATATATATATTTGAACACTTCATATAAAAGAATGTAATTAAAATTTAAATGATAATATTTTTGCTTTTCTTCTCATATTGCAAGGTCTTTTTTTTAATCCATCATTGGTTTTAATGCTAAATATTATGAAGCTAGAGCATGCAGGAGATTAGACTACTGAACTTAGAGATAATATGTATAAAGCCTTTGAGAAATTTTAAATTTCTACTAAAACATTATTTTACAGTCATATCTGAATCTTCATGTTCTCAGAGACTACATTGTTCATGGGGTTTTGCTGGCAGATATTGGTGGAGTTTGCCATTTCCTTCTCCACTGCAGTAAGGTAAACAGTGATTAAGTGACCGGCCCAGAGTCAAATAGTTTACTTAGAAGTGACTAAGATTAGATTTGAACTCAGGTCTTCTTGACTTCTGATTTAGCACTCCATTCAATAAGCCATCTTGCTGCCTCACATAAAAGTTAATATGAGTAAATATAATGTATGCTAACACTACTGGTATTTGACATGAAAGGTCCAAATTAAAGTATTTTCTCTCACTTTTATTTGCTCCTGTTTTCTTTCTACCTCTGCAACCTACCAAATCACTTAACCTCATTTTTTTTAATCAGCAAAATGGGGGGTTTTATAGGTATATGTATAGAGTTCTGTTATCTATCTCATGGGAGTGTTAAGAAATTTTTTTTTAAATCTCAAAGCAATAAAGTTATGGGTAGTATTTATTTTAAGGGAGAAAAAACTGACATGAGATGGGAATAGTAATTGTTTACACTTGAAATATGAAAACAAGATGTCATGTAAAAGGCATTAATGTGTGATCATTCCTAAGAGTCTACAGTGAACCATCAGAAGATTATCAAAGAGGACTATAGCATTAATGAATCTGTCTCTGTAACAAAATTCAAGCAATGCCTTTTGATTCCCAAGTTGAAAAATGAGGAGGGTGGTAAGAAATTACTTTTAAAGTCAATCAATCAATAAGTTTCCTACCATTTATTTCATACTATGTGTCAAGCGCTTTTCTAAGAATTAGTGAAACAAAGAAATGTACAAAAACAAAAACATTCTAAAAACTTTCATTGTGACTTTGGTGAGTTAATATAAGCTGTTTCCTTAACTCCCAAGATGAACATTATGTCATCTACCCTTCAGAACTTCTCAAAGCTGATATCTCATTTGATACCTACAGTGACTTTGTGAGACTGGCACTTTAACACAAGTATTATTACCTATACAGAGAGCTGTAAGTGCCTTTCTTGTTGTCAGAAGCTAGTTAAAGAAAAGTGTGGATTTCACCTGAGATTTTTTTATTCCAAATCCAGTACTCTTTCCATTGTCTCATGCCTTCATGTGGATAAAACTGTTATTAAAACAAATGTTGGGATAAAAAGAAAACTTAAATTGGCATTTCACCAATTTTGCTTCTCCTCTCTTTTTTCTACTGCTTCAATCAGTATTCAGACAGCATCAACTCTCTCTCCCCCCTTTCTCTGTCTCTCTCTGTCTCTCACTCTCTCTCTGGGGATGGAGAGGATTTTTTAATCATAAATCCTTCGAGTGTCTTTGGTTACATCACTTCTGGGAGAAAAGCTAAGTTGTTCAGAGATGAGCATCCTAAAATATTGCTGTTACTTTGTATATAGTGCATTTCACATTGCATCTGCTCATGTAATTCTTTTCAGGTTTTAGTGAGACATCCTGCTCATCATTTCTTATAGCAGAATAGCATTCCATCAAATTCATGAACCACAATTTGTTCATCCATTCCCCAAATAATGAACATTCACTTAATTTCCAATTAAATATATATAATGTGCATTTATATATATATATCATCTAGTATATACATATATGTTTATGTAAATACACACAAACACATGACATATATATGTACATATACATATATTTACATATATGTGTGTGTGTATGTAGCCATCTCCTTTTCCTTCCCTTTTTTCCCATAATTTTTGGAATACAGACTTAGTAGTGGCTTCACTGGGTCAAAGGGTAGGTATGGCTTTATAGCCCTTTGGGCATAGTTCCAAATTGGTCTAGAGAATGTTGACTTATTTCACAACTACTACAACAATACACTAAAGCCTCATTTCCCCTACATTCCCTCCAATATTTGTAATTTTTTCCCTTTCTATCCCATTAGTCAAACCAATAGAAGGAAGTAACTAGTACATGATCTAATTTGTATTTCTCCAATCAATAGTGAGCTAAAACATTTTAAATATGGCCAAATATAACATTGATAACATTATTTGAAAATTGTTCATATTTTTTAGATCATTTATCAATTGGAAAATGGGGAATGAATATTTTTCTAATTTGAATAACTTCTCTTTGTTTGAGTATATCAGCAAAACTTGTTTTAATATTTTTTCCCATAGTCACTACTGCTAACTGGATTTCTCTCCATTCTATTTTCCCCCAAAACTGGTTATTCTATTTTTTTTTCTCTCTCTCTCTCTCTCTCTCCTTCTACCCTGTCCCTTCTCAAAAGTGTTTTGCTTCTTACTACTGCCTCACACAATTGGCCCTCCTTTCCATCATCCCCTTCCCCTCCTTTCAAGTAGTACAAGATAATGTACAATCGAGATTGTATGTTATTCCCACGCTGAGTCATGCTGAGATTAAATTTCATTCAATCCCCCTTCCTCCCCTCTTCTACTCCATTGCAAAAGGCTTTTTCTTGCCAGGTTTATGTGAAAAAAAAAAAACTTATTCCATTCCACCTATCCTTTTCCCTTTCTCCCAGTTCATTCTTCTCTTATCCCTTAACTCTATCTTTTTAATATATTATTCTTTCATATACAGCTCCCCTACCTGTGCCTTTTTTGTATATAAGCTCCTTCTAACTTCCCTAATGAATATATGCAAAAATATTACACAGTTTAATCATTAAATCCCTTATGATTTGTTTTTCCTCTTTACCTTTTTATGTTTCACTAGAATTTTGTCTTTGAATTTCAAATTTTCTGTTCAACTTTGGTCTTTTCAACTGTAAAGTTCTCTGTTTCATTATCTACCTTTTCCCCCTGAAAGAGTGTGCTGCATAGTTGATTCTTGATTGTACTTCAAGTTCTTTTGCCCTCCAAAATATTCCAATTCCTGAGATCCTTAAATGTAGAAGCTGCTAGATATTGGTTATCCTGACTGTGGCTCTATAATAATTAATTTGTTTATTTTTGGATGCTTACAATATTTTCTCCTTGACCTGCGAGGTCTAGAATTTGTTATAATATCCCTGGGAATTTTCATTTTGGGAATATCTTTAAGGAGGTGATCAGTAGATTCTTTCAATTTCTTGTCCCAGAACATCAAAGTTATTTTCCTTGATATTTTCTTGAAAGATGATGTCTAGGTTTTTGTTTTTGTTTTTGTTTTAGTCATGCCTTTCAGGTAGTACAATAATTTTAAAATTATGTCTCTTTCATCTATTTTTCAAGGTCAGTTGTTTTTACAATGAGATATTTCACATTGTCTTCTAATTTTTCATTCTTTTGTTTTGTTTGTTTCTTGATTTCTCACAAAATCTCAGCTTCCCTTTGCTCAATTCTACTCCCATCCAGGGGAAAAAAAACAATAACAAAAAAAAATTCTTCAGAATCTGAGGAATACTACATTCACTTTTTAAAAAATATCACTTGTGTGTTTCTTTCCCTTAACTAATTCCTGAAACTGAAAATGACTAATCTGTAAGCATGCTAAATACAGATATGTAAATAAAATATTAACCTCATTGTTCACTGCTGAGGGTAGTGGGGTGGGAAGGGAAGGTGGAAGGAAATTTTATAACTTAGAAATATTTATATGTATGTATATATATATATATATTTATACACATATGTAGTCATTTGAATGAATGAATGTAAAAAAAAAAAAAACCTTTCCTAACAGGTATTTAGAAAAGTAGAACATCAATAAAAAAAAAGAAATCATTGTTTCTTGAAACTTTTGTATACCCATTTAGCCAATTCTGTTTTTAATATATTCTTTTTGTCATTTGATTTTTTGTACATTTGTCCATTTGACCCAGTTTGATTTTTACAATATTATTTTCTTCAATATTTCTTGTGCCTCTTTAACCAACCTACTGAGTCATTTTTCATGATTTTCCTACATTACTCTGATTTTTCTTTCCATGACCGGAGACCAATTCATATTTTTCTTGGAGGCTTTGCATGCAGGAATTTTGAATTTATATTTTTCTAAGTGTGTTTTGATCTTTCTTATCACCATAGTAACTTCCTGTGGTCAGATTTTTTTTCTTCTGATATTATCTGGTTTCTTCACACTTTGACTTGATTTTAATGGTTTCTTAAGGAGGACTCTACATCCAAGAAAGGTGCAATGTCCCCAGCTCTTGGGGGGGAGAGGTTTCATCTGTTTTCAAAGATACTTTTTTAGTAAAGTTTTCAGTTCTTTTAAGTGTTTAAAGTGACCACAAGCATTCTTTTCTGCCCAGAACTGGGAGGAGGCTTCTCATTCCCCCTGAGGCAACAAGCTCCATTGTGCTACTGCCCCTCCTCTTCCTGGGACTGCCACCCAGGGTTGTGAGCCAGATCCAATTATGGGCAAAGCAACAGAGTCTTGCCTCAGTAATAGCAGAGAGCACCCTGTAACCTTCTGATCACCTAAAGTCTGTGGATGGAGAAGTCTCATAGAAGCAACCATTTCCACTGATTCAGTTCTTTCTTATGCCTGCTCCTAGTCTGCTGGAGTTGGTCAGGTCTGCCCTGCTGAGACCTGCCCTTGACTGTGCTCTATTCACCCTGATTCAATCGACTTTTTCTGCTCACCTTCCAAGTTGTCTTTGTAAGGGACTAAGTGTCTGGGCTGAGAGGTCTGGAATCCACCAATGCTGCCTTTGACCCAGTCTTCCTATTGTCCCTGAATTGCTGAGGCCAATCTACTCCTTCATGGACCATGCAGTCCTGCCCTTCACTTTCAACCCAGTGCACTAGACCTTTCCTATTGATCCTCCAAGTTTTCTTAGTGTGGAAAATTATTTTATTTCATCTTTTTCTGGGTTCTGCCACTCTAGAATTTGTTTAGAGTCATTATTTAAAGTATTTTGAGAGAGTTCAGGTGAGTCCCTGGCATTGCTCTGCCATCTTGGCTCCACCCCTCCCCTTCCTTTTAAAATCATTTGGCGACTATCTTCTAGAAATTAAAATAATAATAATAATAATAATGAAGATGACAAATATTTAAATTGTAGTACTGGCCTATGGATAGGATCAGATAAAATGTTCAAATAAGGAAAATTACATACTTTCATAGCTTGAATGTTAGTAAGATTATAAAATATGTACTCATATTTCCATAATTCCTATAGGAAAATAGGTGGTGCAGTGACAAGAGTGTTGGCTTTGGACTCAGGAAGAACTGAGTTCAGTTGCAACATTAGACAATTTCTAGCTGTGTGACCCTGGACAAATTGCTTAACCATTTTCAGCTCAATTTTCTTATTTATAAAGTGAGGATAATAATAGCATGGTTGATAAGAGGATCAAATAAGTATATATGTACAGAGCTTTGCAAATCTTAGAGCACTATAAAATACTATATTATTATTATTGTGTCCACATAATTCATAATTGCATTAGAGAGATGCAAAACAAAAAGGACATGTGATGTCTAGTGACAAGGTCATTATGGACAAGGGAAGTCAAAGATGGTTTCTTGGAGGCACAATTGTATTTGATTAGGCTTTAAACAATTAATAATAACTGAACAAAAAAAAGACATAGTAGCCATAAGCAATAGTAGGACAAAATCTATGGAAATAAGGGTGCAAAGACTTCTCAATGAGAGAGAATAGTTCAGTTGATGTTGGGTAGACAGAGTATGGTGTATCTGTGCTTTTGTTGTTCAGATATTTCAATTTTCAATTGTGTCTAACCCTCTGTGACCCCATTTGGGATTTTCTTGACAAAGATTCTGGAGTCAATTACCATTTCCTTTTCCAGGTCATTTTACCTATAAGGAACTGAAGCAAACAGGACTAAGGTGGCACAACAAGTAAGCTTTTGAGGTCAGATGTGGGGCCTCTGACTTCAGGTGTAATACTCTCTATTGGGCCACTTAGCTGTAATGTATCTGTGTAAAGAAGGGGCTTCAAATACAGTGTTGAACCAGATGGTAGAGAACCTTAAATGTCAGCCTAAGCATCTTCATCATTGGTCCTTTCATGGACTGTCATTTTATTGCCTCTTATTATCTTTTAAAATTTTAAATTGTCCCTGGTAGAATATAAATTAATTTCCTTGGTTCTGTTCATCTCATTCTTCTTCAACAATTTATAAATCTTCAAAATTGTTCTTTTTTCAAAATATTGATATTTAAGCATAAATTGTTTTCTGTTATTTTCACTTCACTCTACTTCAGTTCATACAAGTCTATGTCTCTGTAAAATCATCTTTCACTTCATTTCATACAGCACAATATAGTATAATTTTTTAAACACTCCTCAATTGCAAAGCATCTCCTTAATTTCCAAGGTTTATTTTAATCCACCACTTGAAGGAGCATGAACTTCATTCAAAAACTAAGAGGAAGACCATGAAAAAATTTAGGTAGATGAAAGTGCTATATCTGCACATATGAAGATTGGCCTAGAAGCAGTGTAAGAGAGGAGATTGCAATCAGGAAGACCAACTATGTACCTGTTACAGTGTTGTGGTAATGAAAGTCCAAAATTGTTTGATGGCAACATAAATATAGACATATTGTAGAGTAATAATATTCAGGATTTCATAACTTTTTTTGTAAGAAAGTGATGAGTGTGAGGGTGGGAGGATCCTGGGGTTAGATTGAGATAAGCACAGTAACTATGAACTATAAAGTGATGGTCCTTCTAGACTCTATCCTGATCAGTTCATATATAGACTTAAAAGTTAAATTCTAGTTATACCAGCTTAGGAACTATTTTGATAAGCAAGACAATATCTGGACAGAGACAATCAAGATGGTGAATACCTTGATTCTATGTTGTATGAGGATCAATTGAAATTTTGTATGTTTAGCCTTGAGAAAAGCAGACTAGAAGGACATAATGATTCTCTGATCTAACAGAATTGTATTATTTTACAAAAGGAGAAGATTAAATACTCTATATAGGGTCAATTAGCTCATAAGTGGCAGGACTGAGTGAAAATCTGCTCTCTTGAGTAAAAGTATAATTCTTTATAATTATATATATATATAATATATTATATATAATTCTTTTTAATATGTCATGATGCTTTTTCATAATGTGACTCTTCTTGAACCCATGTTGGGCTTTCTTGGCAAAGATATGGAGTGGTTAACCATTTTCTTCTTTAGCTCATTTCACAGAAAAATAGGACAAATACATGACTTCATCAGGTTCACACAGCTAGTAAATGCTTGAGATTAAATTTGAACTCAGGTCCCCCTGAATCCATGGCTAGCTCTCTATCCATTGTATTACCTAATAAGCTATAAAACCAACCAATTACTAATTCATACAATCAAAAAATTATACTTTACCTACTTGTCCTAAGCTCTCTTGCCTTCTCTTTCTGTTTTCACTCTTCTGGCTATTTCATGCATTCTCAATGTTTCAATGATCATCTCTTAAAAAATCTCAAATCTAGCCCAAATTTTCTTGTCTAGATTCTTCAATTAACTCAATTTTGGCTTCATCTTTTGTGATAGTAGGCCTCCATAGCATTTCTCAATTATCTCTGGCCATGTTATTTCTATTCAACATAATGCATTGTATCGCATTCACTCTGTTCCTAAAAGAAAATTTCATTTTCCCCCTGAAATCACTGCAGGGCTATGAAAGGCATATGTTGGTCATATCCTGCTTTCCCCAACACCCCTGGACATATATAATTCCTTATACTACCTCCTTTATTTTACCACTCCTTTTTAGCTGTTAGTTTTTTTTTCTTCCTAGAGTACAAGACTGACTGTCTACAAACTTTCAATAGTTCCCTATTTCTTTTAGTATATAAAATAAATTCTATGGTATCTTTTTTTGAGGTCCTCAACAATATGATTCTGCATATATATTTCAGCTTATGTCATAGTATTTCCCTTCATCCACTAAACAAATTAGATTATGAATCTACAATTAGTACTTCTTCATTTATTTTCATTAACATTCTCCCAAACCTGGCACACCCTCTATATCATATCATATCGTATCTATACCATATCAAAGTATCTCTGATTTTTTTCCAGTACTGCCTCAGATGTTACCTCTTCTGTGAAGGGCAGAAACTGTTTTCACGTCAATTTTGTAGATGTTTACTTAATAAATGTGTTTTAAGTTCAATATTAATAAATAGTGTCTAATATGTAATATTAATGTTTGGGATATTAATAGATATTGATATAACAACAGATATCATTGAAATAATTGTTTCCCTTTCTGAATTTCCTGTCTTTTTCTTTATTCTTCTCATGGAAACCATGATCATTTATTTTTCTTCTTAGATTTGTTTATTTTTAAAATATTTTTTTAGCAAAGCTCATTATTTTATGAAATCCACACTGAATCAAACTATTTCATCTGAAAATTTACTATAGATCCTTCAATATATTCTTCAGCCTGGGGTGTTGAATTTGATGAAACATTCTCATGAGTGGAAAACAAAAAAAAACCTGTAAACAAAAATCAGGTCCAGAAAGCTTTGCATTATTTCTCAAAGTGAGTTGTTATAAAAAGCCCATAAAGTTTCATGTTAATAAATAACCTAGAAACACTGTCAGAATTATGATTTCCTTTATTAATCATAGATTGGCAATAGCTTCTGAGAATCAAAATTTTATGGTTGATTCATGTAATATTCTTACCAATGATGATTATAATTATCAAGATCATGATGGTCAATTCCCAGAGTGTTTGATCACTAGGTAGAGATCTGAAGAGTGTAAAGACATCTGTTCTCTTCCTTAAACTCTAAAAGTTTATTTGCTTCTTAAAGCAGATAAATCTTCGGTTTGTTTCAGGTCCAGGTCTTTAAGTTCTGATGAAAAATATGCAAGTGGCTATCTTTTCCAGATAAAAGAAACCTAATAAATAAAATATTCTTTCTTACATGCAATAGCTAGTTAGCTAGAGAGTCATATTTCCAAAGGAAAGGGATTGTATAAATTTGAGAGGCAGCGTGGCATCTTACAGATAGAGTTAATTATAGAGTTAGTTTTAAGTGCTTTCTCTGATATAGACTAGATATGTGATCCTTGTCAAGTCACTTAATTTCTCAGTGCCAATCAGATTCTTTAAGATTAAAAATTATAGCTTCTACATCAATGATAGCTCAGTGGTACAGTGGATAGAGTGCCAGATCTGAAGTTAGAAAGATTCATCTTCCTGATTCAAATCTGGTCTCAGATACTTTATAGTTGTGTGATCCTAGGTAAGTCATTTAGTCCTTGTTTGCCTCGATTTCCTCATCAGTAGAATAGACTGAAAAAGGAAATGTAAAATTGCCCTTATATCTTTCCAAAAAAAAAAAAAACCCAAAAGAGGTCACAAAAAAGTCTTGGGCAGCACTGAACAAAAACAAATGTTACATTAACCAGAATATTAGGTATTTGAAGACAATGGCTCTCTCAATGGAAAGTGAAGTGGCAGAGTGGATAGAGCAGTAAGTCTCAGCCTCATGAATTCAAATCCAACAGCAGTCATTTGCTACCTGTTTGATCCTGAGCAAGTTACTTAACACTCTTTGTCTCAGTTTCCTCAGCTGTAAAATGAGCTGGAAAAGGAAATGGCAAACCACTCCAGTATCTTTGCCAAGAAAAATCCCAGACTGGTTCTTAAAGAGTCAGAAAGACAATACATCAGTGGAGGGAATCTTCATACCAAGACTCCTTTAGATCACTGAAAACACAGCTCTAAATAAAAAAAATAGATGACCATTCTAATCAGGATCAGAAGATTATATATATCATTTGGCAATCAGAGAGTCTTTGTCTTTATATTTATTGTTGTTTTTTATGTTTTTAATTTTAGAAAGGTTTTATTTATTTGGAGTTTTACAATTCCCGCCCCCCCATCTTGCTTCCCTCCCTTTATCCCCACAGAAGGCAGTTTACTAGCCTTTACATCATTCCCATAGTATGCATTGATCTAAGCTGAATGTGATGAGAGAGAAATCATATCCTTAAGCAAGAGACATATAGTATGAGATATAGCAGAATTACATAATGAGACAATTTTTTTTTCAATTAAAGGTATTAGTCCTTAGTCTTTGAACAAACTCCACAATTTTTTTCCTCAGGATACAAATGGCATTCTTCATCACAGATACCCCTAAATTGTGCCTGATTATTTCCCTCTTAGTATGAGCAAGTCCATTAAGCTTGACAATCACTCCCATGTTGCTGTTAGGGTGTGCAATGTTCTGGTTCTGTATTTTTTTTTTTAATTGGAGTAATATGATACAACTAATGTATTAGAAGGATGAGCAATACTGACAAATTAATTAACAAATCAACTAACAATATTAACAAATTAAAGAGAAGATGAATAGTATTAGGTTCTAATAGTAAAATACATAACCAGCACCATAACAGTGCAAATAAAAAGGAAGTGATAGATAAAGAAGAGTTCTTGAAAAAAATCATGATTTGGCAACTATTAGGTTTGGTTAAAAGGATAGAAGTAGGTAAATTTGAGTCTAGATGCCTGAGATAATAGGGCTTTCAATAGGAATAGAGATTTTAGGAGGAGGTTTTTGTTTTAGAAGAAAGGTTTTAGATATTTGTAGTGTGAGATGATGGAAGCCTAGGTTGAAAATATATGAGATAGGGGCAGCTAGGTGGCACAGTCGATAGAGCACCAGCCCTGGAGTAGGGAGTACCTGAGTTCAAATCTGACCTCAGACAATTAATAATTACCTAGCTGTGTGGCCTTAGGCAAGCTACTTAACCCCATTGCCTTGCAAAAACCTTAAAAAAAGAAAACATATAAGACAGTTAAAAGAAAGGTTTGAAAATTGAGGAAGAGGACAGGACTGGAGGAAAAGATATGGGAGACATTAATAGAGAAGCAGAGTTGAGGAAAAGCATGAAATCCCAGAATCAAATTAGTTAGAGAGAAAAGCAAAAATGACTTAGAATTGAACTTTGGGAAATGTCTAAATTTAAGTGATTAAATGAAAAATAGACAAAAAATGAGAGAGAAATCAGAGCAAAGAGTGAGTGACATCTCATTCATTTAATCATTGCTGCCTTTTAACATTTATTTACTCATTTATTTATTTGGGTATGATAAAAACTTGGTTAAACTTTGGTATGGAATTTATTTTTTTAGTTGCTAAATCATATGAAAAATTTAAGCATAGTTTAGGGTTATAATGCTTTAAAATATCATATCAGAATAAAATTTTCCCAAGAGGTATCAGATAAATTTAAAATTCTACTTAGAATCTTTTGGAGAGAATTCAACTAGTATTTCCAAAACTAGTATTACCATAGAAATACTGAATTTACAATATAAGAACAACACTAAAAAAATTTATTCTAATCAAACTGATCATATTGTTTGTAAAGGAGTAGGATTTTAAAGCCTTGAGTTTCTTGAGGGAAAAAGAAGTATTACTGATGTGAGGTAGAAATAGGAAATTTTGATAATGTGCTAAAGTATAAGAGGTCATGACTATCATCAAGAAATGCCTCATCTAACTCAATAACTTAGGTTGCATAATATATTGAAGGATCTAAAGTAATTGAATATTTATGGCTATGATAAGTTAAGTTCTTATAAGTTGTTATCCAATTGTTTGTGGGAAACCTGACTAGGACTCTAAGGAATAGAAGGCACTGCCATAGAATAAATCCCTTTTCCTGGGGGGGGGTGTCTCCATTTGTTCAGTGGCAGTATGTAAATTGCCTGGCAGGAAGCAAAAGAAAGTTGGGGAGAATTGAGAAAGGCAGCTGAGGTGGAAACATCTCAATCACAAATGTTAATGAAAATGTGTTTGGAGAGAGAGGAGGAACAAAGGTTATCTGAGAAAGCTAAGTGAGACAGAGGATAGATAGAGCAGGGCCTAGAGTCAAAAGATGAGTTCAAATCCTGTCTCATATATTAGCTATATGACCCTAGGTTGGTGACTTAATACTCCCTCACTCAAATGCAATTCATGTTCATGTCACCTCCATGATATCATGGTCTTCTTGGATAACAAAGGACAGACATCATCATCATCATCATCATCATCATCATCATCATCATCATCATCATCATTATCATCACTTAACCTCAGTTTCCTTCAATCTCTTCACCTGTAAAATGAGGATAATAATAGTACTTACCTCTCAGGATTTCTGTCAGAATCAAATTAGGTAATTATTTAAATATGCTTAGCACAGCGTCTGGAACATAGTAAGTAATATATAAATGTTAGGTATCATTGTTAGCTATCATAATATTACCTATTGTTATACCACAGTATGAACACTGAATGTATCTGTAATCATGAACAAGCTATTTTACCTCTCCAGATCAAATATAAAAACTTCACTTTGCTGTTCAAAGTCCTTCATAACTTCCCTTCTCCAGCATTCCAATCTTCTTATACCTTACATCATTACACCCCAATGCTCTGATGCAGTGACATTGTCCTCCTGGCTCTTTCTCCAAAATTGACACTCCATCATCTTGCTCTGTGCATTTTCACTGGTTATCTCCAATGCCTAGAAGGATTTCTTTCCTCAACTTCTCCTCCTGGATTTCCACCTAAAATCCAAGCTTCTTTAGGAAGTTTTTCCTTATATCCCCTTCATTCTGATCCCTTCCCTCTATGGATTACATTCAATTATCATGTGTATATAGCTTATTTTCATGAAGTTGTTTTTATGTTGTGTTCCCATTTTACTGTGAATATAAGAACAAGAACTGTCTCTTTATTTTTTCTGCATTTCCAGAGCTTAGAATAATATCTGGCATACACTATGACTTTTATTGATTGACTAAATCACCCTCCTCTCAGTAAAACGAAGGGACTTCATTATGTACAACAGTGCTGTCAACATCGATAAGAAATGGTGCCCTGCAGTAGTGTATTGACTTAGAAATTATTTAAATTAATTTAGAAATTATTTAAATTAACATTATTTACATTGTATTTTTATTTTATTAAAGGTTTCCCAATCACATGTTAATGAAGTTCTAAACACAATCAGGATTTTTGTAAGAATATTATTGGATGTGCAACTTTAACAAATCTGTCGATTTCTAGAGTCTCTTCTAGATCTATACCCTAAGATTTCTCACTTTCCAGTGTCTGATGAATGAGAACTGCTTTCAACCTCTCTGTCTTTCTCTGTCTCTCTCTGTCTCTCTCTGTCTCTCTCTCTCTCTCTCTCTCTCTCTCACATAAATAATCCCAAGAACATGAACCACCCTTTAAGACGGACTCTCATATGTCTTAGGAAGTTATTCTTCCATACTATCTCTCTCTCCTTTTTCTTCCTTATCAACTTGCCTTCAAATAAGGTGAGACTTTCGCTTTCTTTTCTTTCATACATGTATAGCATCATATTTAATCCTGATTTTTATGTGACCTGATGAACTTGTCAAGTGAGAGAGACAAGGAGACCTAGGACAGAACCTTGGGGAATATCTACAATGCATGATGTGGATAAAGATTCAGGAAAGGAGGCCGAGAGGTTTTATGAAAAAATGGAAAAGAATAAAATAACATCAATGTCTTGAAAACCCAGATAAGAGTGTATTCAGGAGACATTGACCAACAGTAGTAAATGTCACAAAGACAGTGAGGATGAGAATTAAATAAATATTTAATTTGAAAACTAAAGAGTAGTTTCATTGAATGATAAGGTAGGAAACCATACTGCATGGGAATAAGAAGAGAATGAGAAGAAGGAGTAAGACATTGTCTATGGTTTGATAGAAAAGATGATTTTATTGGCAACAAGGATCATGGGACTGGAAGAGAAGGAGGAGGAGAGGGAGAGAGAGAGAGAGAGAGAGAGAGAGAGAGAGAGAGAGAGAGAGAGAAGAAGGAGAGAGAAGAAGAAGAAGAAGAAGAAGAAGAAGAAGAAGAAGAAGAAGAAGAAGAAGAAGCATCTCTCTTCATCAGTATCTAGACTGAAGGGAGGCATGAGGGTGGGAAATGCTACTAGAAGGATTTAAAATGGGAAAAAAAT
Source organism: Macrotis lagotis (assembly GCF_037893015.1). Lineage (NCBI taxonomy): Eukaryota > Metazoa > Chordata > Mammalia > Peramelemorphia > Peramelidae > Macrotis > Macrotis lagotis. The sequence continues at coordinate 74,307,256 of NC_133665.1, forward strand.
TTGAGAAGAGGTAGCTAGCTACAATTTCATTTTTTTTGCCTGCAGAAATATGAGGAAATGTCATTGACTGAGAATAATGAGTAACATGTAATATATAAGAGGCTTGAGGAGACAATAGGTTTGTAACAGATCAGAGGGACTATTAGGAATAGAAGGATTGTCATATTAAATTGAGGAATTAAATGATATTTCATACTACATTTATAATGAACTCAGTGCACCTGATTTCTTGACTTTTAGATTCTATTAAGGAAAGACCATGAGTAGAAGGTGGAATAATCTAGGGTTTGGATTTGACAAAGTCTGATAGGACAAAGGGACAATGGAAATGGTTATAAAAATGGTGTAGAGTTGAACTGGCTAATGATATCAATCTTTCTAAGCACTTATAATTAAAAGAGATGGTGATGTTTGTGAGGAAAGAGCAGTGGTAAATGGTTCTACTACTATTATCAACTGCTAAGGCTGAAAATTATTTTGGAGAGGTAAATTTACTTTTTTCACCTAAGATGTGAAAGTGAGAAGCACCAAACTGAAATTAGTAGATGAAAAAAATGGTTCTGCTATCAAATCTAGATAACTATTCCATATAAATGTTTATCTCCCAAATAGAATATAAATCATTATAAACCAGAACTGTTTTTTATTTTCCTCATGGGTCTCTTTTCATTGAAAGTAGTGACTTGCATAGTTAATAAATGCTTGTCAAATTGAAATTAATAACTAAATTTATTTTCCTTTGGAGTAATCAACATTCTAGACAAGTTTCACATAAGGATGGACATGAGTTGTGTCATTGTCTGAAGAAAATGAGTTTTAGTACAAAATCTCTTCAGTCTACTTTAATCTTCACAGGCTAATAGACATATCTGGCATCAAGAAGCTCACCAGCAAACTTATAATTTCCTCTATCTGCCTACTCACTGAGGACATATTTTTGTGGAGATGATTATAATGATTGTGGGTATCAAAGAAATAGTGAGATTGTGAGTATCTGATTCTATTCTCAAGGCAGAATTGGAAGTTGTCCATACAGTCAAACTTCTGGGATCATATTTTCATAAATAGCAAAAAATAGAAAATTAATTCTATTTGTTTGTTTTCTGTAACAAGGAGACTTTTTCTAATAATGATGGTGGAAGAAATAAAAAGACAAGGATATGTGTCCAAAACTGTCAAAAATCTCAATAGTTTTCCTGAAATATGCCATTTTATTATGTGAAATAAATAACTAAATAAAAAATTCATGAGCTTTTTTCTCAAAGATTGTGTCAGTGTGGCAGATGTACATCATGAAAAATAATAGCAAGAACAACTTATCATTTTGACCCCTGCTCCCCAAAAGTTCTAACATGAACATTACGGGGAAAATTACCTCAGCACCATCACAGTCAAGATATATGGACTTGTACAATTTGGGTAAAAGAAATCATGGGAAATAAAATATAAAGACAAAAATAAAATTCTAGAATGAAAGAGATTCAGGTTATCATGTGAGAGGAAAAATAGAAAGTCAAAGAGATTGCCTTACTCAAATATATAAGCAGTCACTATTTTTGTCTTTGTTTAAAAGAACTGGTGGAGATCAATCAGGAAATAGAATGCTTGTTTTCCCAGCCTATTAAATGGGAGATAGCCAGTTTAATCAGCATATTCTTGACAAGTAATATTGAGAGAAAAGTCTCTTAATAATTCCTCACTAAGTTAGACAAAGGCTGGTAGTAAACACTATTCCTTTCATTTATTTTCCTATAAACAAATGAAATTCCAAATATGGTGCCAAAGAAAATACAGTTTTAGACAGATGTACCTCCTGTTACTGACTTTTGATTCAACAGGCATTAAGGCATGGTTTCAGTAAATAAGAAGGGTGTCCACCAAACATGTTTTAATGAATTTGATAATTAGTAATTTCATGTCTGATAAATAATAAATGCACACATATTGGATTGCTATATTCTTATTCAGTAAGAAAAGAGAATGGCCAATTATAAAGTCATGGGACTATGAATTGGTATACCTGAGCTTCAGGTTTGCCTAGTGAGAAGATCACTCCACAGGATATCAAGTGTTTTGTGACTATGAATCCTTAAATTCTTTCACTTTGATTTGTCCATTTTCAATTTGCCTAATATAAGGATAATAATTCCTGCATATCTATCTCATAATGGGAAAATTCCAAAATTGAAAAGACCCTCAGAAATCATCAATTCTAGATTGCATTGCTTCAGGAAATTCTTCTATAATATTACCTACAAATGGCTATCCAACCTTTAGAATCACAAAATCATAGAATCACTAATTTTCAGAAGAAGAGGGACCCTAAGTAACCATCAATCTAGATTTATTGCTAAGAAAGAATGTCCTCTACAGAAGAGCTGATAAAGGCTATCTAGCCTTTTGAAGGCTCCAATGAAAGATGAACCTCAATATTCTGAAGCAGTATATAATACATCTAGACAGTTCTAATTCTTAGGAAGTTTTTTTTCTTTCCTTGTTTAAAATCTAATTTTGCCTTTTTGAAATACTCCTTAGTCCTATTTCTGTCCTCTGGGAACAGACAGAATACAAATAAATCTTTTTTTTACTCTTGATAGTCTTAAATCTCTTATTTTTGGGGCTAAAGATTTTTGGTCCTTGCCTTACTTATGTAGTCTTGTGCTATGATCCCTAAGCCCTTCACTATCCCAATTGCTTTCCTCTGAACATTCTACAGTTTATCATTGACCTTTCTATAAAGTGGAATTGAGAACTCTACAGTCGGTCTAACCAGGACAGAGTACAATGGAAAAATCATTTTAAGATAGACTTAATTCAGGAATTATCACAATCCCTTAGTACAGTCTAAAATTACAAGAATTTCTTGAGGGTGTATTGAGGTAATTATTGAGGCCAATTTATAAATATGAAAGATTAATATAAATGAATCATTATTATTAATGGCAGGAGTTAAATTAGCCTTAATTAGCCATTAGCTATTTAACCTTGGTCAAATTACTAAGCTACTCTCTATTTTAACAACCACATCTCCTTTAAAATGTTTATCATAGTCATTCACTCAACCTAACTCCAAGGATAGTTTTAAAGAAAAAATAGATCTCCGATGCATGAGTGCTCAGAAAAAAAGAAAATTAAAAATATTGCATTCATTTATTTCAGCAATACAGCTATCAGGTTTTATAGCAAAGAGAGAATAATAAAAAAGTGGAGGAAGGACTTAAATGTACAAAAATATTTACAGTAATTATTTTTGTATGGGTAAAGAACTGGAAATTTAGTAATTATCTATCAATCAGGAAATGGCTGAACAGGTAGTGGTATATGATTATAATGGAACACAAGAAATAACTACAAGAAAGTTACAAGAAATAACAAGTAAAATGATCTCAAGAGAAAAAGAGAAAACCTGAAACCATGGAAAGACTTACATGTACTGATGCAAATTGAAGGAGCCAAAACAAAAGAACACTGTATACAGTAATAGCAATATTATATGATAATCAGATGCAGATGACTTAATTATATTCATTAATACAATGATTCTAGAAAATCCAAAGATATCCCATGAGTATGAATAATACTATCCACTTCCAGAAGGAATTGATGGAATCTGAATGAACATCAAAAGGATATTATTTTTCATTTTCTTTACTTTCTGTTCTTATGTTTATCTTTGTTTTCTTCTAAAATATGACTGATATGGAAATTTCTTTTTGTGTGATTGCACATGTATAACCCATATCAAATTTCTTATTTTCTCAGAAATGGAGGAGAGTAGGGAAGAAGGTACAGAATTCAGAATTCAATTATTAAATGAATGTTAAGAATTATTTTATATGTATTTGGGCAAAAATAATACTTTTTAAAAGTTAAAAAAACTTTATAAATGCAAGCAAAAGTAGGTTACATTTAGGTTGTAGTTCAGGGATGGAAAATGTTTTTCATTCCCAACAGGCATTTTGAGTTATTCACACTTTTTTTAGTTAATTTGTTAATTTCATTCCATCTATTCTTATTCAGACCAATCAACTTTTAGGGCCATTAACAACTGGTGGTCCCTGGCTTTTTAGTTTATGCACTTTCTGTGGATGGAACTTCATTTCATTTTTCTGGTATGCTCATTTAAATTTTAAGTCTAAACAATGAAATCTTGTCCAATTTCATTCAGATGCATGGGTCTGGATAACTGCTGATGTTTATAACAATTATGATTAAAGAACAACATGGAATAGGGAATAAATATGCAGGTGCTCCTGGATAAGAGAAGTATGTCAGACCTTCCCTTTTGCCCTGAAAGCTATTTTGTGTTCCTAAAATGATAACTCTTTTGAGTGCACAGCTGTGAGGTCTTAGTTTTCTATACGGAGCCATGAGCAAAGCATCTAGGAAAATGACGGGGTCACAGACGATTTTCTAGGTTCGCCTGGCAAATTTTATTGGTACAGCAGACTTATTTCTTATTACCTGGGGCATTCACTTATGGAAAGCATACTAGTCAAACTTCTCCCAGTTCACCTTGTAGAGAATAGACTTGTTATTCAAAAAGACAGAAAGTGCTTTTGCCAAGATGTAAATATTATAAACAGCACACTAAAGCATGGATTCATATCCTGGTGTCCATGGATCCTTAAGGGGTCTGGAACCTTGAATATTTTGACAACTACATTTCAATATAATTAATTTTAAAAACTCATATACTTTTAAACTAAGTACATTTTAAAAAATAATTTAAATAGCATAAAAATCATGAGGAGTCTCATGGATTCACTAGATTGTCAAAGGTATCCATAACACATTAAAAATTTATTTAAAAATATATTCCTACTCTACAGAGAATGAATGCAAAGAGAATTTCTTTGAGCTTTCTCAGAGGAGTAAAAAAGAACAAAGAAAACTACTTTAGAAACTGTTGTTACTAGAGCAATAATTTTCAAATATTTTCATACCATTACCCTTCTGTGGTACAATAAAATGCACACTGGCTCTGAAGTCAGAAGACCTGGGTTAAAATTCTGCCTCCAATGCTAACTACCTGTGTCACCTTGGAAAAATCACTTAATCTTGCAAGGACTATTTTTCTGTTTCTCTAAAACTTTAGACTGTCCCTGAGATCCTTTAGGATCATAGATTTAAAGTTTGAAGGATACTTGGAGAACATCTATTTTAGCCTGCATCACTAAATCTCTAATATGAGGGTTTTCCAAAAATAGTTTTCTTCGCCGATCATTTTTCTTTAAAAAAAAGTAAAATAATAAACCCCATCCTGTATCTCACCTTATGTGTGTGATTAACAATCGGCTATTTGTATTTTCTTACCTCAATTTCTTTTTAAGACTTTTTAGAGTTTGGGAGCATATGCAAAATGTATTTTCCTGTGCAATTAATGAATCCTATAGAGTGGTTGTATTATTTGAAAATTTACTGCATATTTCCAAGGAGATAGAAATATTTAATGTGTTGTACATTATTATAAATTTGAATAATGCAAAATCAAATACTTATACATATTCATGGAATTCTCTCTATTAACTGGCATAAAACATAGTCCATAGAAAGACTTTCTTCAGTAAAATCTTCATAGATTTTAGCAATTGACTTTAGGGATTGAATTTTCCATCCCCAAACAATACTGTACAATTTTTCTCTGTATTATTTTCTTAGATTTTCTCTAATACCTATTCCTGTTTGTAGGAATAAATGGCTTAAAGAAATGACCAATTCCCTTAATTCACTTTTTGTAAATACATATATTTAAAAAGTATATTTATGGGATCATAGATTTAGAGTTAGTATTAGTTATTGCACATATATAGAAAATAATATGAGAGACTGAAACTGAGTAAGTATTTGACAATCAGTTCAAGGTAGTTGTGAGGTACAGGTATGCATTGAGAAGAGTGCTTCTTGGAGGTTGAGTCATAAGGATGGCAACAAGGTAGGGACTTGCCTGAACTCTTCCCAAAATCCCTCCAAGCAACTATCCATAATGTCCAAAAATAAACTCTAGAACAGTAGAAGCCAACAGCAGAAACCACAAAAGAATGTGGTAAAACAATTTACCAGCTCAAGCAAACTTAGAAGATAGTCAAGAGAGGTCTATTACTCCAGGGTGAGAGTGCAGCATAGGTCCAGCCCCAGTTTACTAGAGGTAGGCCTTGGAGGCTACTGAATCAGGCATGGCATTTTCCAGAATTCTCCATCCACAGATAGTAAGGGATCAGACAACTGATCTAAAGGAGATTTCAGAAGTTTATATGTTGGCACCAGAGGAAGGACTCTGTTGCATTTCATCTGAGTGTTTCTCCCAGGTCTCAGTACCAAGGAGGAGCACTACTGCACCAGGGTTTCTGGACCTAAGGGAGCTAGGACTCTGGTCAAGATTCTAGTTGGGGGGGGGAAAGAATGCTTGTGGTCACTCACAAACTATAACAGACGAGAAGAATAGCAAATACACCTCTCTCTATATATCACAACACCTGGAAAGACATAAAACTTAAGAGGTTACCAGAATTATCTATGAACATTGCTGCACCAAAAAACCTGAAGCCTGGATCAATGACCTCTCCACTCAGAAAGCATAGCCCCACTATAGCATAGTGTTAAAAGTAAATAAATAGTCTGGCAAAATGGGCAAATATGAGGAAAAAGATCATGACTTTAGAAAGTTATTTTGGTGACAGGAAAGCTCAAAGCACAAATAAAAATAAAAAACAAAGCAAAAACACTTTAAAGTCTCAAAAAATGTGAATTGGTCTCAAGTCATGGAAGAGTTCAAAAAAATTAAAAATAAAGTAAAAGAGAGAGACAGGAAAAAATAAAAGGAGAAATGAGTGATACAAGAAAATCATGAAAAAAAGAGTCAACAGCTTGCTAAAGGATGAATAAAAAATACTGAAGAAATTAACACCTTAAAAACAGAATAGGCCAAATGGTAAAAGAGGTACAAAAATGTAATGAAAAGAAAAATGTCTTGAAAAGATTTGATTAAATTGAAAAAAGATATACAAAAATTAATTAGAAGGAAGGACCCCCTTTAAAACAAGAATTGACCAAATAGAAAAACAGATACAAAAGCTAATTGAAGAAAACACTTCCTTAAAAACTACCATTTGGAAAGTAGAAGCTAATAGCTTTTTTGTGAGACATCAAGAAACAATCAAGGGACAGCTAGGTGGCATAGTGGATAAAGCACTGGTCCTGGAGTCAGGAGTACCTGAGTTCAAATGCGGTCTCAGACACTTAATAATGACCTAGCTGTGTGGCCTTGGGCAAGCCACTTAACCCCGTTTGCCTTGCAAAAAACCCTAAAAAAAAAAGAAACAATCAAATACATTTTTTAAAAAATGAAAAAAATGGAAGAAAATGTGTTATACCTCACTGAAAATGCAACTGAATTGGAAAGAAGATCCAAGAAAGAAAATTTAAGCATTTTTTGACTACCTAAAAATCATGATTAAAAAAGAAGCCTACACAATTAAATTATCAAGTAAAACTGTTCTGATATTCCAAAAATAAGAGAGTAACATAAAAATTGAAAGAACCCATCTATCACCTCCTTAAAAAAATCCCAAAACAAAAACTCCCAGGAATAAGATACCCCAATTTCAGAATTCCCAGTTAAGGAGAAATTAATACAAGTATCCAAAAAGAAACAACATAACTATCACAGAGCTACAATAAGTATAATACATTTTTTTTATTTTTGCAAGGCAATGGGATTAAGTGGCTTATCCAAGGTCACACAGCTAAGTAATTATTAAATATTTGAGGATGTATTTGAAATCAAGTCCTCCCAACTCAGGGCTGGTGCTCTATCCACTGTGCCACCTAGCTGCTCCTAATACAAGATTTAAAAGTTTCTAAGTTAAATGATCTGGAATGTGATATTCCAGAGGGCTAAAGAATTAGAATTACAACTAAGAATCATCTATCCAGCAAAACTGAGTATAATCACTGAGGAGAAAATGGCTATTAAATGAACTAGATGATTTTTAAGCATTCCTAATGAAATGATCAGAGCTGAATATCTTTCAAATATAAGATTCAAGCACAAAAAGGTAAAAAGTAAAGAGGAATCACAAAGGATCCAATAACAATATATTGTTCATATTCCTTCATGAAAAAAATCATGCTCATAACTCCTAAATAAATTTTCTCATTATTAGGTCAGTTAGAAGAAGTATAAATGGACAAAGAAAAGAGGTGTGAGTTGAATATAATGGAATGATTATTTTAGAAAATGAAAATAAGGGATGAGAAAGAGGGCTGCACCGTAAGAAAGGAAAAGGGTAAGGTGTAGACCTCTGACAAATGAGGAATGAAAGAACTTTTACAGTGGATGGGGAAGGTGGGAAGCACATGAATCTTACTCTCATCAGAACTGGCAAAAATAGGGACTAATATGCACACTCATATGGGTATAGTAATCTACCTTTCCTTACAGGAGCTTAAAAGGGGAAGAGAATAAAAGAAGGGGGAAAAGGACTGTTAGAAGAGTGGCTTGAGGTCAGAAGAAAAAAGACTTTTCAGAAGAGAAGCTAAAAGGATAGAGAGCGTAGGTTAGACATGAGGAAAATAAAATGGAGGAAAATATGGAGTAATCATAACTGTTGGAAAACAATTTATAACAATTTCCCTGACAAAAGACATAATTTTTCAAATATTTAGAAAAATGAATCAAAATTTTAGAAAAAAGAGCCATTCCTCAATTGATAAATTATCAGTGGACATGAACAGTTTGCAGATAAATTAATCAAAGCTATTTCAAGTCATGAAAAAATTGTTCTAAATCACTATAATCAGAGAAATACAAATGTAAACAACTCTGAACTACTAACTCACATCGATTAGATTGACTAATGACAAAAACAAAATGACCCATGCTAGAGGAGATCTGGGAAAATTGAGACAATAATGCACTGTTGAGGAAGTTATATACTGATTGCACCATTCTGGAATGGAATTTGGAACTATGTCCAAAAGGCTAGAAAACCATGCATCCCCTTTGACCAAGCAAGACCATTACTAGTTGTGTATCCTAAAGAAATTTTTTTAAAAAGCAAAAGCACCTATCGATACAAAAATATTTATAGTAGCTCTTTTTGAGGTGGCAAAGAATTGAAAACTGAGGGAATTCTTTCAATTGGGCAATGGGTGAATAATTTGTTATACATATAATAGTGATGGAAGACTAATGATGATGATGATGATGATGATGATGATGATGATGATGATGATGATGATGTTTGTCCTTCATTTTTAAAGAAGACCATGACTCATGGAGTTGATGCCATGACAAGCACATGATTTGGATTTGAGTGAGGGGGTGCCATGCTAAGTCACAAGTCTCACTTTTTCCTCCAAAGACACCTGGGTACAGTGATCAGATTTCAACCAGGACAAATGTAGATGGCCCTGGATGCAAGGCAATCAGGATTAAGTGACTTGTCCAAGGTTGTTGCACCACCTATCTCATGGAATACTATTATGCTATGAGAAATGAAAACCAGGATATTTTCAGAAAAACCCCCAAAAGCTTCTATGAACTGAAGCAAAGTTACATGAGCAGAATTAGGATATCAAAATGATATTGTATAATGATCAACTATAAATAGCAGCTATTCTTAACAATAGAGTACTTCAAGATAGTTCTGAAAGACTCATGAAAAAAATGCTATTTACCTCCAGAGAATGTAATAATGGACTCTGAATGCAGGTTAAAGCATATTTTTCTTCTTATTGTGTCTATATTTTCTTTCACATGATAACATGAAAAACATGTTTCACGTGACTTTATATGTATAACCTATATTAGACTGCTTTCTTTATCAATGAGGGAGGAAAGGAAAGAAGGAAGGAAGGGAGGGAGGAATGTGATTTGGAACTCAAATTTTTTAAAATTAATGTTAGAAAGTGTTTTTAGATGTAAATGGGAAATTTTTTTAAAGAAAATGTGCCTCTTTGTAACCAATGGAAGCTCTTAGTTTTCATGGAAATATCCACAATTTTATTTATCAAAGTAAAACTAGCTACCTGACACAGAAAGGGGAATATTATGACCTTGACAAATGACCATTTATTAAAAGCAATCTTAAGGCATTTCCTCAGTAGTTTCCCTTGTATCATTAGTGCTTGTTAGCCTTGCCTAGTTCTTCTTTGGGTTTTAATTAATTTTACATTAATAAAATAAATAATAAATAAATGATAATAGCTCATATTTTAAAAATAAATTCTTATATTTTAAATAATTGATATTTTATCATGTGTTAAAAATAAACTATGTCCCCCAAAACATTTTTCTATGTCTAGTTTCTAGAATATTTATTACCAAACAGTGCCCAAATGTTATTATAATATCTTCAGTTTTGGGTGCCTGAGAACATCTTTTCCTTTAACTTCTTTCACATGGTCTCAATTCTGTTTTTATCTCCAAATGTTGCATTTTGCACTATATTTTTATTTCAAGTTCTTTCCAAAATAAAGTCATAATTTAAATCTGCATATCTCAAAAAATCCATAGCCAAATATGTATTTGTACATCTAATCATTTTTTAAAGTTGCCTTTCATTTCTCTGCCCTCTTGGAAATGGGAAATGAATAGCAAAGCCAACTCTCCCTGAACAGATATATATGATTGGGATAGCTGAGACTTGTAGGTAGTAAAGTAATTAATTGCTCTTCAAGACCCATTTAAAGAATGTACATTTTTCCAAAAGGAAAAGTAGGATAAGAGAAACTTCCAGAGTTCTCATATTTAATGTAAGATGTAGGGTGGCAAAAGAACTAGGAAAATGAAAAATATTGGATTCCAATTAGAAGTCAGGCAGGTCAGACAGCGTGTTCTTGTTGTCTATTGGAGAATTAAAAGAATTTTCAGAACAAACAAGGACACAGTTCTAAAGGACAAATACAAGTGAAATCATAGCAAAATGGGTAGGTGCATGTGAATTATTACCATCAATTAGAAATCTCAAAGGCAAAGCAAAAAAACCCAGTCACATGAAATAATTTAGGAACCCTTCCGGCATGTCATTTCATTGTCAGATATCTCCATTCAGGGGAATGGACTATAAGTAATATTACAGTTGAATTTACCTTTATTACCTAGGGGCTCAGGTCTCTAGCAACCAGCTTAGAGATATTGGACAGACATTAAGCTCCATAATGAAAAGAAAAGGGAAAAGATTTTTATTATTTCCCTGAACCCCAGGTAGAAAAGTTTTATTCAACTATTCCACAAAAATATCATTGCCTAAAATTCATTCTCCTGAGTCCTTGACAATGAAGCACATAGATTTCCTAAAATGTTAAAAGTTGGAAGGACAATGCTTGACTGCTAAGTCATAAGTTCTTTACTTCAGTTTCCTTACCAATAAAAAAAAAGAATGTAATTCGCTGTTCTTCGTCAGAAGTATGGGGAATAAATGGGTGAGAAAGCACTTTGACAAGATGAGAACTAACTCATCACATCTTCTGGGGTAAAAGGAAATGCAAGACTAAAACAGCAGCATGACATAGTGGAAAGCATCCTTAGAGACAAAAGATATGGGTTCTAGCTTCTTACTCCCTTAGAGAAATGTCTATTCCTTTCATTTTACTTGTAAAATGAGGATCTTCGATTAAACTATTCCTTTCAAATATAAATCCTATAATCATATAAATAAATGACTGCAGGAAAGATCATTAGGGAATTCATTCCTATGTTCTCTTTTAGATGTTTTAAAATTATATATTTCTGAAATTGAGTCAAGGAGAAATCTACAACAGATGCTATCTATTTACTGAAATCAGCATTGAATTCTGTATACCGGCATGGTTTATATGAAGCATATACTTGCTAGGGGTTCTAAAATGATTTTTTGTCTACATATGTATGTGATTAAATGAGTTACAAATTTCTTATGATTCTCAAGACATGTTAATAGGACTAACCTTTAAAAAACAAAGCTAATGTAGCTGTACAATATGACATTTTAACACTGCCTTTTTAATAATGCATGTAACTTAAATGTTAAGCTGATTCATGTTATATCTTCAGCTTCTGGATTTAAAATCTTATCTAATTCTATTTTAATATGGATATAAAATGATAAAACATTATTACTTAGTTTTCAAAGAAATTATTGTGCCATACTATGACTGTGCCTAACCCTACTTGAAGGTTTATTACTTTTTGAAAAAGAGGGGTTTTTAAGCTTCTCTCACTTGGATTGTATTTTATTGGTCAAATGCTTCAAAGCACTATTTTTCACAGCCTCTGGCAAGGACAAAGCTTGGGTCAAAGCTTATAGAAGTAGTAAAAAACACAAATTAAAACTAGCAGCTACATTTCCTATTCACTATCATGTAACTAGAAAAGAAAATGTGAATTGGACATAAATGGATAGAATGCAAGGCATAGTAAAGGGAAAAAACATTTATGCAAACACTTTTTGCAGTATTTCTTAAAGCAGACACGTGTGTAGGTGTATTAGATATATTATTTAATATAACTGTGCTTAACTTTGTTTGCCTTTATGTATTATGGCATGGATGAGTTTGAAAGTGGTTTATAAACCCATATGAACATATGGAAGGGAAATAATTTATACAAGATACATTAATTTTAAGGGTCACAGAAAATTTTGAGCCAAATATTTTGTGGAAACCAATAACTAAATTCTAAAATAAAAAAGAAAACATTTTTGATTTCTTGCTTCAGTGAAGAAAAAAGTTAACCTTTTTATTCTTTTAGCTTAGTTTTGGAATAGTTTACTTATAAATTTAGTTTATATCTGGAATCATAAAATATGAAGATACCTATGATAATTGCCTCATCTTATACATACACATTCATATATACATATATATGAAAGGAGAGATACTGAAAATCATGTAGGTGTATATCCTTTTGTGAACTTGGTTAAATTAGACTGAAAACTACAGCTGGTGCTAACTGTGTGAGAAAAGAGTAGGGGCTACTAACTGTATTTAAATCATGTTGAATTTTTTTATATTTAAAAAAATTCAAAAAAGAGAACATATGTATCTAAGGTTTTAGGAGCCAAAAAATGAAAGTATGTACCAAAATGCATAAAAATCTACAGCTACTGAAAAGAATGCTATTTGTTAATAATATTGCTTTTAGCATGCTATTGCTAAAGTAAGAAAGGGAAAATAGTCAAATATGAACAAATAAAATTAGCTATTACAGAATCAAAAACACACAAAATAGATATTGTAGCCTATAAATAAGAATGTCATATCACATAGGGACCTAAATTTCTGTTAATCTTTTTTTCTGCCAAAAGGCTTTTGGATTTTTATAGCATCATTCACAGGCTATATTTGTTCAAACATTCAATTAATTCACCCCTTAAAAAACTCCTAGGTTTATTGAATTTTGTGTCCCTCAGGCAACACCTGATCAATATAGCCCATAGGCTAGAATTTCCCCAGGCCAATATAAGTACACATTAGATCTTCTAAAACCAAATTTATAAGAATTTCTTCCAATCACACACTTTGCAAGGAACCATTTAATTTGCAAGAACAATCAAAATAAATCTATAATTAGACAATTGAATGTATTGCAAGTCAGTCTATAGCATATCTAATTTAAAATAAAGATCAGCTACTTTGGGCTTCTTCCTATAGTTTTACAAAGGAGATAATACATTCAATGAACTTTGCAGATTGCAAAGCTTCATATAAACATAACCATTATTATTGCTATCTTTGTCATTCTTAAAGCACAGTACCCACACCTGAACACAATGCCTCAGGGGTAGTTAGATTTGTGCATTATGTCCCCATCTAGGCACCATGTTTTTATTAATACAATCTAATATTGCATTTGTTCGATTTTTCCCAGAAGCCATATTACATTGTAGATTCATATTGAATAGAAGTAAATTTAAATTTGCATGACATGATGTTAAGATAGCACTCCATTAGGCTATACTTGAGCAATTGATTTATTTATGCCTAAATGTAAGACATATTTATCCCTGTTAAATTTTGTTGGTTTGGGCCAATTGCTCCAAACAATAAAGATCTTTTCTTTTTAAATCTCCATCCTTGTATATTAACTGGTAGCATTACTAGGAATCAAAGCAGCTAGACCACAAAATCAGGACAGTGGTTGTTTCACTGAAAGGCTCAAATGAAGTTTCTACTGACGCTGAAATTATATGGTTTAATGGTGAGGGATCAATCACCAGTGCTGGTGTTTTTCTTTATGAGAGGCATTCCAATATTAAATTTGAAACATGGAATGACTAAGAGCAAGCACAGTGAGAAGAAGAATCAAATTGGGTCTTCATAGCAAGGAAGAAGTCTAGCTAAAGTGGAGTGGGGCATTTTCCTTATCGTTATATTCTTAAACTGGATGGAAAAGCCATCAGGATGTGGTTCTTCCTGGTCCATAATATTTAAGTATGACTATATTTACTCAGCTATCTAGATGTCAAAAAATAGCACCATGCTCATTGGATTGTGATATATTGTTATTTATTCATTTAGCAAACACTTAACTACATTACTATATAGAACACTATCTCAGTCACTAGCAAAAAAGAGGTACAAATTAGATCATAAGAGTCCTTGCACTAGTTGGTTTTATGGGTTTTGTCAGGCTCATTCAGCAGATGCTGAATGCCTTTGATGGTCACTCCCAATCTGGAAATAGAAGTTGAAGCACAAGTGCAGGATATTAACCATTCCAGTCTTGCGTCATAGGTAAATTTGATAAGGACTACTAATGCTTTAACCAAGTCAATAATGAAAGTACTGAACATATAAGTGTCAAATATAAGATTTTGTTTTATGACACTGGCAACCCAATTTTGGAGTGATATCAATCAATTAATCAATTCTCTTTGGATACCATTTTTAATTAATTCCAAATTCATATAATTGTACTCAATTTGTCCATTTTTTTCTTATAAGTATACCATAAAAGGTAGAATATTAAACTGGAAACACTTAATAGTGGCATATACTGTTGCTCTATCAAAATTAGGTTATATGTGTATATATGATCTTCTGGTATTGTTACCACTATTGTTTTTCATAGATCCTCAGAAACCTTTATATCTTTTTCTGGTATATTTAGATAGAATTTCTGGAGACATGTCCTCCTTTTATAAGGTCAAATGATTTCTACCTATCTTCTCCCATTTTGTTCTTCAGTTACCTCTTTAATTTTTGTAAATAGACATATTTTATCTTTTTTGCCTTTTAATTTCATTTGAATAATATTCAGCTTTATGAAGAACAACTGAATGTGACTAGAAAAAATGAACATTTTTATTTGTCATTGTTTTATGTAAAGAAGACACAGCAAACTGTGGATCAAATAGAAGATATATTTTCATATACTTTAATAGACTACCATATTTCAATAAATAAGAAGGTTACTACAAGTCATCATTATCAAAATGTACAAACAAAAGACAAAAATAAACAGGTTGAAGTATAGTTTTCACTTCAGTCAAACAAAACATTAAGCATAATAATGTTGTTCAGTTGTTTCAGTAATGTTTGACTTTTCATGACCTCATTTGGATTTTCTTGGCAAAGATATTGAAGTGGTTTGCCATTTCCTTTTCCTGTTCATTTTGAAGATGAGAAAATCTCGGCAAACAAGGTTAAGTGACTTTCACATGGCTATTAAATATCTGTGGCCAGATTTGAACTTAGGTCTTCCTGAATCTAAGTCCATATTTTATCCACTGTTCCACTTAGCTGCCCAAATACCTTAACCCATTTTAATGTACAAATCAGAAAGCATAGGAAAGAAACATTGGCTTAAGTTCTTGCCTCTGATACATACTGATTATGTCCCTAGGTAAATCTATGAAAAACCCAGGCAACTCTCTAAAAGTGTAAATTGCAGGGCAATGTTTGATGTGCATTTGTATCTTAATGAACATCTTCTTGTACCAATGAAATCACAGGTCAGGTCCTAAAAAAAGGAAAACAAAATAAACAAGCAAACAAAATTCAAACAAAGAATCAGAGAAATGAACATATCCTAATAATTAAAAAAACTGGAGTTACATTTGATTGTGATGACTTGATTATGAAGAGTAAACCTAATTTGGAAAATGAAATCTTCACAAACTTTTCTTTAAAAGAAAACAGATTTAGAAGTCCATCTGAAATTATATGTTCTCTAAATATGACATTTGATTAGAGGTTTACAGCTCAAGATAATTCTGAAAAAATCAATAGGGCAATTTCTTTTTAAAGTAATCAAATTTAAAGAGGTAATGATAAAATATGAATGTGATGTTTCCTTCAAATCTATGAATTACAAGAATAAACCTGGATGAGGAGCTGAATCAATTTTTCTCTTTCCAATAAAATTTAATTTTCTAGAGTTTATAAGTACATGTAAAATAGACATCTTCAGAAGTTTTTAGAAAGTTACATCATCAACATTACCCAATATAGACATATACAATTAAGCTAAAGATACAACATAACAGTTTTATTATTAACTCCCTATTGTGATCAGTGAAGACAAAGACTCTTCATTTTATTTTAATGAATACAAATAAAGATATTGTATCAAGTATAAATATATGTTTATTTATGCATATGTGTATATGTGTATATATATATGTATATATATATATATATATATATATATACACAAACTACTCCTAATCTCATAAGCTCTCCAACATATTAGTTGAAAGTAAGTACTACATCCTTCCCTCCTTATTCAGTCTATCAATAAACATTTATTAATACTTATTTACCAATCACTGTGCTTACTTCCCTCTTTGAGTCTTCCTTTAAGAGACAGCACATGCTCCGTGTTCTGTGTGCATTATTTTCTGATCCCCCAAACTCCTTCAACTTTTCCTCCCCAAATACCTTATATTTATCAATGTAATATATAGATATAAATAGATAGATAGAGATAGAGATATACATATGTATATGGAGTATCCTCAAACGTTTAAGTACAGTTTAAGAAAAGTGTAATGTAATTGAGGATATGCTTCATTAGAGAGGTGAGATTAGAAAGCAAATTCAAAAGGGCATGGGGACAAATGCATGGTAAGCAACTCAAGGCAACTCGAACCATTCTAGAAATTTTGATTTTGAAGGGGATGAGGGAACAACTTGATAGTTGTTTCCCCGTTTGAGGAAATGGATGCCTGGAGGGAACTTTTTTGTTATTGATGGTGTTTTTTTTTCTATTCTTAGTATAGAGGTGACCTGGATAAGTTTATGGATGGGGAAAAATGTTAGTGAAAAAAGAGAGTTTGAAAATGAGGGAGAAATGAGGAAAGAATAAAGGAAGATTGAAATTTCCAGATCATGAGGGGGATGTGAAGATCACAGTGTAGGTGCTAACATCTGTTGCAGAGGATGAAGAAAGACAGGAATTCTATGAAATCTTTGTCAAAACCTGACAAACTAAAGCAACTTATCTTGATCATAATTGGCTTCAAGGTGAATATAGACATAAGGAAGGATAGTGAAAATCCCTTAGAAATGGTATGAGATCAAGAAATAAAGGGAGTCAAAGTTTTTTTTTTCTTTCAGATTTCTGTCTGCCTTTCATGAGTGCTTTTTGCAAGAAGAGCCAGGAGGAAATAAATGCATAGTAGCTCAACAAATTTCTCAAAGCTTTTTAAAAATATGAAACTGATAAATTTATAGGAAGACAAAAGTTTCCTAATGTGGGAAGCTTTGCAATATCAGCTGCTCTCTACGTTTAATTACAGAACACACCAAAATTAATATCAAATTAGAAGAAAAGGAGAATAAGAGTTTATGTAATTACAGTATTTCCAATAAGACATATTAAAATATCTTGTATATGAAGAATAGTAAAAGGTCAAAAGAAAAGACATTGACTGAATTTGACCATTTTTGAAAAGATTAAACAATTGTAGAAGTTTCTACAAGGATATCTTACAAATATAGAATTTACCTTTATCTGCGAATACTTCATCTCTTTGAGATGTCTCTAAGGAGACATGCCAAGTAGGATTTTAGAGTACAGAGTCATTTGTAAAGCATTAAAAAGAAGGATGAAAGATAACAAGCACCGTCACAAAAACTTTCTTTCCCAATGAGGGAATTGGGATGGGAAGAAGGGAGAGAATTGGGAATTTAACATTTTAAAAATAAATGCTAAAAACTTGTTTTTACATGTTACCAGGGAATATAAAATAAAATTAAATTAAAAAGAATGTTATCCACACTGGAAAAATAAGGGGGATGAGAAATGTTTATTGCCCAAATTATGACAGATGGTTTTATTGACTTAGATTAGACTATATGTGTCTGTATGTGTGTGTATGCATGTGTACACATACACACACATATAAATATATGTATATATTTATATGTATATATATATATATATATATACATATATAAAATATGTCTCAGAAAGGTGCTACTTCCCAATAATTAGATGAAGCAATAGTTGAACCGGAAGAAAAGAAAATTGAATTGAATGGGTTAGTTTAAACATGAGAATAATCTATAGCACTTTCTATATAGCACACTTAAGAAAATTCACAGGAATTCCAGTCAAACTGATTCACTTGCAACTTCTCTAACTAAATGGCCTATCTCTTGTAGCTGTATTTTTGTAGTACTACATTTTGGGTTAGTTTTTGACAATACTATATGGTCTTTCTTTACTTCAATTTCTTAGATCCTTAACTTCCATCATTACATTTTTTAGTTATTCCATTTCCACTTTGGTTTTCCCTTCACATTATCTTTAATTCACTTCTACATGTATGTTTTATCCCTTCTGAATAATATAAACTCTTTGAGAACAAGGACTATTTTTGCTTTGTTTTGTCTTTGCCTTCCTGGTGTCTATAATAGTTTTTTTTTTCATCGAATAAGCACTGAATAGTGTTTGAATGTATTACCAAATGAATTAAAGGTTCTTGTTCCCACAAAAACTTCATCTATTTATGTCAACATTATTCCAGAGAGGCCACACAACTAGCATATCAAGATTTTAGGACAATCAGAATTTGTAGGTGGTATAAAGGAAAAAAATACAATATGGATCTATGGGAACTTCAGTCTATTGACTAGAATGACTCAGGTATACATTAGAGGAAGTTTAAAGGATTTCACCAAGGACATATGAGACTCAAAAGGTTAGTTGATGGATATGCAGCAAGAAAAAAGAATTACTGATGGATAAATCAAGTTTCAGACTGTTCATTCAGCATCAGACATGTATTAGTTGTATGACCCTGTATGTCATTTAACCCCAATTGTCTATAAAATAAACTAGAGAAGGATTTGCCAAACCACTATATTTCTTTGCCAAGAAAACCTAAAATGGGCCACAGAAAGTCAGACAGCACTGAAATAACTCAAAAACAAGAACAAGAAGAAAAACCACATGGTATATGGTTTAATGTTCTAAATCTATTTGCCAGCACATTGGTGATCAAATGGTAGAATTCTTGTCTCCCATGCAAGTGACCAAGGTTCCATATTCAACTCATTCTACTTTAGGGGTAGCTACAAGGTACAGTGGATTGAACTATGCCTGGTGTCAGAAAGACTCATCTTCCTGACTCTAAATCTGACTTCAGACACTTACTACCTGTGTGACTGGACAAAGTCACCTAACCCTTTCTGTCTTGATTTCTTCTTTAGTAAAATGAACTGGAAAAGGACATGACAAACATCTCCAGTATCTTTGCCAAGAAAACCCAAGTGGGGTCATGAAGAGTCAGTCATATCTGACCAATGAGTACTCTTGATGAAGTCATAGAGAAATAATAAAAATAAATATAATTGAATGTATCATAATTATGAATACAATTGCCATTATTTTAAAGTTTACAGTTTTGCAAAGATTATGTCATTTCATATTAATAACTCATTTTATTAGAAAGGTGATGTAACATATATAATTATAAATTATAGAAAATGATGAAATAATTTATACATACATTTTAATTTGGGATCAGATTTACCTTTCTAATTGCATTGTGTTTAAGTTAAATTTTATCTGGGCACATGACAATTGAAAAGGAGTGAAGATGTTCTTAAATGTTCTATATCAGAAACGCAACTTAAACCACAAATTTTGGTAAAAAAAATATCAAGACTATTCTCCAAACTTTCATTTGAGCACCTCCATTAGTGTTCTCACCTCAATATTCATTTTGACATTTTACTATTTCCAAGGCACATTGAGGTTATTCTTCTGAGCTTTCCATTTTTCTTTTCTCTAAGATTTTCCAATGTGGTTCTTGTAAGTTGAAATGTTTATTCTCCCCCACTGCCCTCCCTAAGCTAAACTTATTCACTTACTATACATTCTTCAAAGTTCAGATCAATTCTTATCTTCTCCTCTAAGAATCTTTTCAACATTATAGCTCTTTTTGACCATTTCCTTTGAAAACTCCAAAACTTTGAGCAGTGTATTAAAAGTACAACTCAGGAAGAAGGGGTATATGAATGTTACTTGGTCTGTGTAAAGTGAGGGGAAAGGATGACAGAAGAAAGAAAAGAAACATTCTCTCTTTTCTTTTCTTAAAAAATTTTTTCTCAAAATTTCAATCCATTAACAGGGCAATATAATATTTGTGAGCATGTGAAAAATGGCAGAGTTTTCTTTGTTTTACTTTAGCACAATATCCTTGAAACCCACCATTATATATGCATATATACATATATATATATGTGTGTGTGTGTGTGTGTGTATCTATAATAAGATGTGAAAATACACAAAACATACAATGTATGCATAAGTAATTATTCCATAAAAGTGAAGTGATAAAATATGCTTTGATTTTAGCTTTGTTTGAGACTCACACATTTTGACTGAAGAAGATTGAATGTAAATTTGAAAGCAATATATAAGTCATATTTTCTTAAGTTTTGGTTTGTATCCAATTTTAAGTATCCATTTTTAAGGCTGAAAATTTGAAAATTGGATTGTGAATGAAAAGATATCTGCATATTCATATTTTGGGAAAATTTGGAGGAAATTAGATTCATTTTCATAAGTTTCTTCTGTTTTAATGAAAAACATGTCTATAGCACTTGAAACTTTTTTTTGTTTCTTATTATCTTTGGACCCTATTCTAGCCCTTTTAATTACAGATTTTAATTATTCACAACACTAATCCCTTAAATAACCCCACTACATAACTGATCAATTCCTTACTCTCCTGAATCCCATGTATCATTTACCCATCAATTGGGACACAGCTTAGACTTCCTCATTATAGTTATATATCATCATATCTCCTTGAACCCTGCCTAGGTTAAGCTACAGTATTCATCTTTTTACTCCTGATTCTCCAGTATTCATGTCTGGCCACAGCTAGTTCCAGTTCTGAACTCCAGCCAGGTATTCCTACCAGTCTCTTACGTATAAAAAACATTTACATTATATAGTCACAAAAAATTCATCAACATTCACAACAAAATAAAAAAAAGTATTTCCTCTAAAATCATTTTATTTTCCAGACTTGACTATCTTATCAACAGCATCATCCTATTCTACTTCCTGAATACTTCATATCTGGAATATGACAATAACTTCTAAGATAGCCTTGTTCTCAATTCCCTATATCATTGCCACATTAATTTTCTCATAATGCAGCTTTGTGTAGGATAGCTACCCCTTCATCCCCCCCCCCCCCAAGGTCCAATTCTTGCTCTAAATCCCATGACCCTATATCCACAGTCTTGGGTAATATAATCTGCATAAGGAGGAGATACATAATGAACCCTGGGTCACCATCTACTGCAGACAGCTAGGTGGCACAGTGGATGGAGCACTGGCCTTGGAGGCAGGATAAGAGCTCAAATCCGACCTCAGACACTTGACACTTAATAGTTGTCTGACTTTTGGCAAGTCACTTAACCCTGATTGCCTCACATGCAGGACCAATCCACCTGCCCAGATTTAAATCTAGCCAGATTTATATCCAGATGGCTCCAAAGGAGAAAGTAAGACTAGTAAATTGGCACAGCACCCCTTCCCCCACTCAAATTCAGTTCATATGCTTGTCATGGCATAATCTCTTTGATGTCATGGTTTTCTTCAAGAATGAAGGACAAAGGTCACCATCATTCTGCTCCAGCACTTTCCCCATTATTTATAAAGTCTAAATGCTTTAGTCTAACATACAAAGAAATTAGCAATTTTATTTAGTTTACTTCTCAACATCATCTCCCACTCATCTACTTCAGCCCTTTCTACATACAAATTAAAATTGTCATCATAATAGACAAAATCATAGACTGATACAATCATAATATATTAGCTCATAGTAGACACTTGATCACGGTTTGTTGACTTGAAATTAATAATAATTATTACTTGACTCCTATTTCTTGTTCTTTGCTCCTGCTGTACTTTATTTTTATCACTGAAAACAATCACCACTACTCATACAACTTTCTCCTTCTGTAATGAATTTGCACTCATGCCATTCCTATCACTGTTGTGAGTTTCTAAAAGGGCAGGAACTGTCTTTTGCCTTTCTTTGAAATTTGGGTGCTTTTCATGCTCATATGAGAGAGAGAGAGAGACAGAGAGACAGACAGACAGGAACAAAGAGACAGAGAAAATGAAAACTCTGTTTGATTCTCCAGCTGAACAATAAATTACACTCAAGGAAGAGATCTACCTGGATTTCATTTGGGAATATAAATGATACTTTCAATGATCCTAAGCTTTAAACTGCTAAAAAAAATACTCCTATCTAACAACAATGCCTTTCAGGTGATTCTTTATGTCTATTATAGGCTGAAAATCTCAGAACAATCAGATCACCCAAAAACAATGGAAAAATCGTCAATGAGAGGATATATGTTGCATCAGAAGGCCATTGAGGTGCCAGAAGTGATGTAAAAGACCTCAGGTAAGAAAATCCTACTCCTTAATTTCTTTACAGAGTTAGCAGACTATGTATTTGGAACACTAAATATTATTGTCAGTTATGTTAACTTTACTGAGTTGATTTTTTTTATTTTTTTCATCCTTTGTTAGTAGCAATTGAGCTGTGGGCAAGTATGCTTTGAGAATATAATCAGAAATAAAGGGAAAGCAGAAAATGTATGTGTGGCTGCCAAAAGAAGTAATCTGGTCACACGTCAAGAATGTGGAATGGAAAATAGATAGCCAGAGACCTATACTAGGAAACAGAAAATATTAAAGAACCACAGCAAAGCACTCTCCCAAATTGAGCAATTTCGATATATTTGATTTTCTGAGAATAATGGACAAAAATAGAGAGAATGGAAGAGAAAGAGAGATAAAATACAAAAAAAGGGGAAGAAAAAAGAGGAAGGTAGGAAGGGAGAGAGAAAAGAAAAAGGGAGAAAGAAAAGAAAAAAGGAAGAAAGAAAAAAAAGGGGAGGAAGAAGAGAGGAGACAAATAGGCTGAGAGACAGAGAGAGAGAGAGAGAGAGAGAGAGAGAGAGAGAGAGAGAATGAGAGTGAAAATGAGATCTACCCCATACTTTTCATAAGATCCCCAATTTTTGAGAGCTATTTAAAAAACAAAAAATTAAAATATCACTTGCAAACCAATGTGGTTTAATGATTTTGCAGTGTATCAAAATATATTGATCATTCATTAAAAGAACCTCATGGTTATGTCCTGACTGAGTTTAAATTTACAATTCAAATTGGGCACTTTGTCATTTAAAATGCAACTAAATGTATAATAATAGAGGTAATCCACATATTTAAACATCAAAATAATTCTGTAACATAAATATTTTTGCTTTAGAAATTAATTAAACTTTCTTTTTCCACATTGACAAATTGCTTGCAACTAAAGCCATGGTTTTGACTTTTGCTACTAACAGTTGGCATACCTCTCTCTCTCTACTTTTCCTACAACCTATCAACATATACACATACACATGCCCATTTTTGCAATGCTACTTTTCATATAAACTAAATAAAATAGAAAAGTCAGAAAATGGAAAGATGGAAGGGAGGAACAGGAGACTGCAAACTGATTTTAGTAAAAGCTCAACGACTTTATTTTTAGTTTATTTATTCATTTTCATCCATATGCATGTATGTATTTTTAAAATACAAAATTTCAACCCTCTCTTCCTTCCTTCCTTCCCCCCCCTCCCCTCAGCAGCAAACAGTCAGGTTGGTATTATATTCATATATATATATATATGTATATATATATATATATATATATATGTATGTATATATATTATATATATATATTTCGAGAAACATGTTTACAAATTAGTAATTTGGGGTATGAGAAATAAGGATTAAGGGAAAGAGATACATGAGATATAATTTTTATAAAATATTCATCAGACTCAGACATGGTATGTGTGTGTTTTGTTTTGTTTTGTTTTGTTTTGTTTTGTTTTGTTTTCCTTCCTCTGGTTGGGGATAATATAGTGCCTAGCTGGTCTAATAAATTTGTCCTAGCTCTCTGGACTACTAAAAAGAGATGTTTCCATCAAGGTTGTTCATCTCACAATGTGGTTGTTGATGTGTACATTTTTCTCTTGGTTCTACTCCCTTCGCTCAGCATCAGAACTCGTAGGTCAAGTGCAATGACTTTTGAAAATGATTTGCTAGTATAGAAACAGAGTGAAAGGGACTTGTTCGATGTTTTCCTGTCTATAGATGGCATACTTAAAGTTCCTACCCTTTGTGGTCCCATGAAAAGGATTCCTGAAATTTGGAATCAGAATAAGAAGGTTTGAATCCTTATCCTGCCACTGAAGATCTATGGTATGGTAAACAAATTATTTTTTTTTGAGCCTCAATTGCCTCATCTGTACAATGAAGAGGTTGGGTAATGGCATCCAAGGTCTTGATTTTTGCTATAAAACTATGGTCTTAGGAAATGTATGTGTCATTTCTATCTTAGTTTGAGAATTCTTTAGAACATCTGCTTCACTTAAGCTGCAAAAACTAGTTTTCCAAATATGCCATTTCAAATAAGAATAGATATTTATATATAATAAGGCAAGAACATTTTTAGTGTTTTGATGGAAACCTCCCTTATAACATAGGCCTTCCCTAGAGTTCTTTCATTAGTCATTATTTTACACTAAACCTATTTAATTATAGTTGTTGTGTAGGATGAGAGTTATGAATAGGTTGGTATGCATTTAATATTTATTATTTGAATAAAATAAAATAGGTAGCATTCAGAATACAGCTCCATTGATCAGGGCAGTAGTTGACTATAGCAACATAAAATTGAAGAATTTAATGGATCTTGTTACCAAGAATGGCCTATAGAGTGGGTCAGTTCTACAATTATCAGATGTCCATCAGATGGAGCTGTTTAAGAATGGAAATATATTGCTACTTAGGGTATTGCAAAGAGTTGGAGTTGCAAGGAAGGAGATAATTAGGCCCAAATCAATAAATTTCCCTAAAACTTATCTCTGATTATGTCACTACCCTATTTAAAAACAATTTAATAGTTTGCTCTAGCTGTCTATCTTTTCATCTCTCTGTCTCTATTTGTATTTCTCATTCTTCTCTTTTTGGCCTTAGTTTAAATGCCAACATGAATGACTTGCCATTTTCTATATATTCCTCTATGCCTATAATATTTATTATGCTGTTTCTTCTGCCTGGTAAGTTTCTCTTCTATCACCCCCTGTCATGTATAATTCTCCTCATCATTTACAGTCAGTCTACCACAAAAGCCATCTCCTCCATCAAGTCTTTTCTTATGTTCTCAACTAGATTTGTCTTCTTTATGACACATCTCCCCAGAATGTTGTCACTCTCATGTCTCTTAGCAAATTTTGACTTTTGTTTTAGTGATTTGTATAATGACTGCTTTCCCTACCCAATTAAAATTTCTATGAGGAAAAGGGCAATGTTTTATTTATCCTGGTAATCCCAGTGCATGTAACAACTAGTAGGTGCCTGATAAAAGTTTGTTGGACTGAATAAATAAAATAAACTTAATGCAAAGTAGGAACACAACTTGAACTATAGAGAGAATAATCAACAATATATTCTGAATGTCACAGGAAGGATGGAAACAAAATAGAATGATCTGGAGCAGGAGTAACAAATATTTTTTTTTTATAAAGAGTAGACAAAAATAGGTCAATGCTTCCTAGAAAAAAAACATTAAGAGAACACAATACATTCAGAACAGAGAAGAAATAAAAGGTCTTTAAAAATGAGATTCCAGAAAAGGAAGCATGAGAGGATAATTTAAGATTAGATAGGAAAAGTGAAAATAAATAAATAAATTGTAAATAAAAAATATTAGATAGGAAAATAATATAAAGCTACTATTATGAGAACTAATATTAATAATTTAAAACCAATATAAGGACAAAACCAAATGAATTTCTTAGAGAATGTGAAATAGGGGAAGTAGCTAAGTGATATTAGTGGCTGAGGATAAGGATGCAGGGAAGATTCTGTAAAGCAAAATAATTAGAAAATTTAATTTTGCTGGTGACAATCACAATTGACATTATGAAGCCCAATATGAAACAATACTGTTTTGGGAATTATATATATATATATATATATATATATATATATATATATATATATATATGCTTTAAAATATTTCTTCTGTCTTTTAATAAAAAATAATTCATGTAAATCTTGAGACTTTCTATTTGATAAAAATAAAAATAACTATATGAGAGTGATTCTTATCAGTAACTACCCTTGTTGTCCATCAGTTGCTTTTCAACTTGTTCTAGAACAAGTTCCCACAGGAAAGAAGAGGATGTGGGATGAAGAAGAAGATCCAGGAAAGCAAACAGAGAACCTCATAGCAATAGGTGAGAGGGTCTGTAATGATTTTACCTAAGGCTGACTCTGATATGAAGAAGAGTACATTTTATCATGTCTCCCAACCCTATCACTTTGGGGTACATTTTCATGACATATATAGAAATATGGCTAATTAAAAAACTGGATAACTTAGAAGTACAGTTGCAAAAATTAGGATCATGTTTAAAGGTCAGAGCTGATAACAACAGAGCTTACTCCATGCTGTGTGGGCCTCTCTAATGATTAAAGTCTTAAAGTTTTACTAGAAGTTTAAAGTAATTGTATTGATAAAAGTCATAATGATTCACAGAAAGTCAAGGAAAATATTGAAGACCAAAGATATCATCAGCAGTATTTTTTCATCAGTGTTGGCAGCCACATGGCACTAGGTTCTTTAATTTTTTAATTAAATTATTTGGCCAATTAATTATACAGAGAGCCTCTAAAATGAATGAATGGAAAAGAGACTTCATTAGCACTGAATATATGTGAATTATTTTTGCTATTTTTATTATTTGATCACTGTATGTCAAATAAGATAAATGATGGGGAAACATTTTTTTAATGAGCCATTTCCTGTTCTAGGAAAATTCACATTTTAACTGGGAAAGAGGCAACAGGAAAAAAAGGAAGTATATCTTCATGCTAGGTGGAAAAGGACAAAGGTCCTAAGAGTGCAACTGTCTGAATAGCAGCTATGTCATCCATGAATTAGATGATAGTGCTTGGGGGACCAGAGGACACTAGAGCCATAACAGACTAGAGCCTAGTCATCTTCCCTTTCACTGGAAGAAAGACAGTTGAGGATACACATCTCATTTAAACAATGTGAGCACCCCAAATGGATTTTGATTGGTCCTAGATGAAAAGAAAGAAGGGAATGGGGTGGGAAAAGAAGAGGAAAAAACATTGGTAATAGATGAAGAACACATAGATGTACAGATTGACATGATCCTTCTAGGAAAAACAGCAGATTTAATGTGATCATGGATCTGTAACTGTAGGATGAAGAAAAAATAGAAGAATGATAATTAATGCATGAGTCTTCAAAATTTTATGAGAATTTTTGTTGATAAGGGAACTTGGGCTGAGATAGCATACTGAGAAATGATGTAAAATACACCTCATAACTATAAGATAGAATTTGAACTCAGAGTTTCCTGACTACGAGTTCAATACTATAACCATTATTCTGTAAACTAAAGGAACTTAATAAAATAATTAATTGTGTACATTACCATGATTAATAAAACACTACAAACAGGGTAATTTGACTAAAATTTTTTCCCTATCCACTAACCTTTGAGTGCCACAACTTCGCATCCTAGTATAGAAGTAATCACTGGATATTAAATCACTATGATAACAGAGTACAAGTGCTTGTAAATCTTACCTAACTGGGAGGCTACAATTATAATCCTAGATTTTTTTTTTGGCTAGCATTGGATGAGATACCTGGCTAAGGTCACAGAAACTCATTATCCAACAATGAGACACCTACCTGCTAATGCTCTCTATCAAGGTATAGAGAGATTAAACTCCATATTGATGGAAGTAGATGGCTCTCACCACAAAGCAAACATATATCCCTGAAATACTAGCATAACCATCTGGACAAACAAAAGAAAATTGTCAGGAAGTATGTGATTAAGAAAACTTGATTTTGAAATATGAGGCTCAAGTGAAGCATAAAATATTAAACAGGAAAAAGAAATCATAAAGAACTTAATGATGTTGAACTGTATATATTCCTACATAGGAAGATGATACTGATAACTCATAAATTTTCTCATAAGCAGGGCAGATAGAAGGAATACATAGTATATAATATATAATATACATTCAGAGAGAGAGCACAGGTGTGAGCTTTAAGGATGATATCTAAAAATTAAAATTAAGAAATTGAGAGAGGAATGTACTGAGGGAAAGAAGAAGCAAAATTGGTAAATTATCTCACATAAAAGAGACAAGGAAAAGACTTTACAATGGAGTGAAATGGGGAGGGGGAAGGTGAGGGAAAGTAAGTGAACATTACTCTCATCAGAATTGTCTCAGAGTGGATTACATATACAGTCAATTGGATAAAGAAATGTATTCTACCCCACAGGAAAGAAGGAGGGGAGAGGGTTAAAAGAAAGGTGGGGGGAGATGATGAAAGGGAGGGTAGATTGTGTGAGACAGTACTCAAAAGCAAAACACTTTTGATGAGGGACAGGGTAAAACAAGAAACAGAATAAATGGATGCAGGGGAAAAAATTGGAGGGGAATGAGAATTGTAACTGAAAAAAATTTTGAAGTAAGTTTCTCTGATAAAGGTGTCATTTCTCAAATATTTAAGAGCAGAGTCAAATTTATAAAAAAGAAGAGCCCTTTCCCAAATTGATATATTATCCTATGATAAGAAGATTTCAAATAAGATTATCAATGCTATCTATAATCATATGAAAAAAAGTTCTGACTCACTATATATATTGGAAAAGTACAAATTACTAATAGATTGTATAATAGGACAGGAAAAGAAGATGACAAATGTTGGAGGGGAAGTAAGGTAAAAATGAAGCATTACTGCATTGTTGGTGGACTTGTGAAGTGATTCAATAATTCTGAAAAGCAATAGCCCAAAAAGCTATAAAATCATGTCTACCCTTTGATCTAGCAAGGTCATTAATAGATTTGTATCCAAAAGAAATGAAAAACAAAAAAGGGAAAGAACAATATGTAGTACAAGGATTTTTTAGTATCTCTTTCTGACAAGAAATTCAAAATTAAGGGGATTTTTGTCAGTTGGGGAATGACTGAACAAATTGTGATATATATATATATACATATATATATATATGTATATATATATATATGAATGTTATTCTGCTATAAGAAACAGTGATCAGATTGCACTAAGAAAAAACCAGAAAGATTTACTTGAGCTGATGCAAAGTGAAAGGTACCATGTAAAAGTAACAGAAATATTGTAAGATGATGAGGTGTGAACCACTTATTCTCTGCAATACTGTGACCTAAGCAACTCCAAAGGACTTCTGTTAAAGAATGTTATTCATCCTCAAAGAAAAAATTGATAGTGCCTGAATACAGAATGAAGTATACTTTCTTTTAACTTTATTTTTCTTCTGGTTTCTTAGGAGGGTGGGAGGGACATTAATGCTTTTCTTTCATAACATGACTTTTATGGAAATGTTTTGCATAACTATGCATTTATAACCTGAATCAAATTGCTCACTTTCTCAGTGGGGAGGTGGAGAGGGAGGAAAAGAGAGAACTTGAAACTCAAAGTTTTTAAAACAAATATTAAAAAATGTCTTTATATGTAATTATGGAAAAATAAAATAATAAATAAAGAAATTTAAAGAAAGAAAAAAGAAACAGAAATAGATTTGTACAATTATATATAATTATGCATTTAATATGAATTTTACCATGAAAATTTGATGTCTTCTATCGGCAATAATAGCAGTTTTAGAAACTGAATTTCCTTTTATATGCTTTAGTCTTGGGATCAACTGAGTTAATATATGTAATAATATATATCATTATAATATTTTAGGATGAGAAAGCTAGAATACATATTAGGAATTAATTAGGCCAACTCTTCCATTTTTAAATACATAAAATCCCACAGAAATATCAGCTCCTAATATCATTAAAGCCACATTTAAATGTCATAATTCTTGTATAATTAAGTCATATAAATTGTTGACCTTTTTAATTTTGTTTTTACATCAAAAGAACATGATTAAAACTCTTTCATATCGTCACTGTGATGAAAACAAGAGACAGTTCTCAAATTTGTAGGCAAGTGTGAACCACTTTAATGAAATCCTTGTCTATAGGGAGAGAGGAATGTATCTCTTAAGAAAATGCTTGGTAGAGAATAATCCACTAACTGGTAAAGAAATAGTCTATTCTTCAGGGCCAATTTCACAACAGAAAATAGAGCACAGGCTTTTAAATTGAGCAAAAGAGTAAATTATAGGAAAGTTAATGAATCTAGGAATTGAGAACAGAAAAAGATGCATTTTTTATTATGAATTAACTATTCCACTGTGCTTTCAGAATAATAAGGATTAATAAAACATACTGAGACTAACAAAAGTATTATATAAACCAATGGCATGCAACTTTTCCATGAACTCAAAGCATTTGCATATATATAATTTCATTTGTTCTTCTTAATCCATAAGCAAGATAGAGGATAATATTATCTGTATTTTTCAAATGAATGAATAAAAAATTGATTTTTACTATCAGTTATATGCCCTCCACTGTCATAAGCTCTGGGGCTTCCAAAACAAAAATGAAAACTGTATCTGATCTCAAGAAGCTTCAAAAATTTCAAGAAAACACTACATCTGCCAGACACTTGGTTAAATATTTGAGATCAAAAGAAAGGCAAAAGACAGTTCCTGCTTTCAAGCTTACAATTTACTAGAGGAGAAAACAAGTAAATAACAAAATATAAAGTCTGCAAATAGGATGCTGATTGAGGAAACTGCCAAGAAGTGTAGTTCAGTTTTAGAGTTTGTTGTTACATTTTCAGTTATGAACATTTTCACTCCAGCAAATAAGTGCATATGGCAAATCAAGGCTTGATTCATTGTTTTCTTGATGGTGTTGAATTTAAAAAGTGATGAAAAAAATGTGAACTATACAGGTTAACCTTTAAAATACATTGTGTGTATGTTTTCCCCTCAGAGATCCAGTTGTTAAACATTTGTCAGCATAATACTGCCATAATTGATTCTCTGGAAGTTCTATCACTGAAGGACTGAAACTCAAAGTGTACTTGACTCTTATTCAAAGGTTTTTTTCCCCCTACCAATCTAAAATGGCTTATAATTATCAAAACTAACTACTTGAGGCATTCACTTGGCCAAAACAGAACAAAACAAAACAACAACAAACTTGAAAGATCATTCAATTATAAAAATCATGAGGCTAGGAAAATGGGTCTACAGTCTTTAAGTTTAAAAAGGTAGGTAAGTGATACAATTTATAGAGGGTTGAACCTAAAGACAAGAAGGCCAAAGTTAAAATCTAAACTTAGATGTCTGTGTGTCTCTGGGCAAGTCACTTGAAGTCTGTCTTACTAAGGTTCAGTATTTTTTACAATAGGGATAACAAAATAATCTTCCTCTGATAATTATTGTAAAAAATAGAATGACATAATTATAAAATGTTTTATTGATCCCAAAACCCTATATAAATGTCATTTATTATTTATTATTTTGTTATTATATGTGACATGAAATATAAATTCCCTTTCAAATGATTTAGGAGAATTGAGACTAAAGAATACTTTCTTTTTGTTAATATATATTTATATGTAAAGTTTAAATAACAGAAAATGATTACTTTTGTTTTTTTTGTAACAGAAATAGAATTCTTCTTCACTGTGATGATGGAAGTAAAAATTAATAAATAATTGAGGAAATAGTATATAGTATGGTTTTTTTCTTGTGCTTTTATTGGTCATTTTAATGCAGAACTTTAAATTATAATGTTCTGATTAATTTGACTAATAAAAGAAAAAATCTATATCCATGACTAAATTACAACATTATATGTCAAATTTCATGTTTTCATAAATATTTTGAACCTAATATAAGTCTCAGAGAAGTGGTGGGCTTTAGATGTGGAATAAGGTAAACAGTAAGTTGTCAAACAAGGCTAATGGGTCTATTTGTTTTGCTTAACCAGGAACTGTTAGGAAACCATAACAATGAAACCAAAAGAAAAAAAAAAGAATCAATAAAACATTGATTTTTTTTAAATACATTGAATAAGCCAGTTGGATTCCATACGTGGAAGAAATATACACATGCCTCTTTTATTTTAGAAAAAAAGGTTTAATACTTATCATGACTAAATATCCATTAAGGAAACATACACACATATCCATATATCCTCACAATTTTCAAAATTAACTCTAGTTACATTTTATAAATAATTGTTATATATATATACACACATGATTGCCCACATTAATCTGAATTATTGCTAACTACTTACAAAATACTTGATCTGAGTGAGCAACATTGTCATTGTTTACAGTGTAAAAATGCCCTCAGAATGTTGTGTAGAATATGTCAGAACTGATTTATAAATACTGAATATGTTAAAGCACATTCCTAAAAATTATTTGAGAATACTGGGAGCAAGCAATAGGGTCACAAAAAGGTCATTTTTGTGAAGTAGTTTTTTGATATTTCTGTTCTATTAAAGCATAGTGGACAACTGGTTAAACCATAGGGAAGAAATCATCAATTGTAGGACAAGATGAAGGGATGATGACACCTAGTCGGATTTAGGTATGTTCAGCTTGGAGCTGCTTTTATTTCTGTAAGAACTGTGTGAGTTACTCTCAGACTTTTCAGTATTTTTCTTGCTATTAGCAAGTGTGAATATAAAAGACTGCCCACATTGTCTAAAAATAAACCCAGGTCCCCTTTTGACAAAGGACTCAATCCTGTGCAGCCCTCTACAGGCAACACTCTCATTAAACCACTGGAGATGTCAGGATCATCTATTAAGCTCCCATGGGATGATAGAGAGACTTGCTCAATTTTGACCCATCTCCAGTGGAAAGTAAGAATATGATTTTTTAAATGACACAGGATTTTCTTAGATATTAATGAAGCAAGAAGAGCAGACTTGGTATAACTGCTTGAAAGGTCAATCTTGATTTTCATTAAAATGCTCTCTCTTAAGTGATTTATAGTATGTTCATGAACATTTAAAATTTGGCACAAGAGACTGCAACTCCAAATCTGCAACTATGATTTCTGCTTTTATTGACCAAAAATATCACAACATTCCAATGCAAACCACTGCATAACAGAATGGCCAGAAAAAAAAAGAAAAAAAACAAGACAGTAAATTATTTCTTTATTGACCTAGATATGCTTCCATATACAGATGATGGAAAAGTGTTAATCTGTTTCAGTTTTCATGAAAATGAATAAATAAAAATGATCATTTATAGTCTTACTCCACATAAGTAAATAACGTATGGTATATTATATTATCAATACCTCCAAATACTCCAATTTATCTTATGCTTACTAATAATCGAAGCATAAGATGAAAACAGATATATGTAATTAACTTTTTTTTGTAAATAGGGTTTTTAAATCTTTGAGATTGTTATATGTTATGATGACATTTAATAGTTTTTAATTTACTGATAGAATTAAGACCAATTAGATCCATCTCCATTTATTTTTGGACTTTTATCAATCTATGCTATTCAATTTTGGAAACTATCATCTTAAAGAATTTGGAAATATTTATGCAACTAGAATTGGAGCCAACCCCTCAGGATTCAAAAATAAAAATTCTAGGGAATCCCAATGTAAAGATATAGAACTCAAATCAAAGTGATCTGTATGTACTGTAGTTGATATATGCTAATTTCACAAATGAGCTGAAATATGTGCTTTTGGGTACACAGTGAAAGAGTTTAGTGGTTTCACCTAGAAGACATGTATTTTCTGTGAACTATTCTTTAAAAAACCTTGGTGAACAAAGCTGCCTTGGAATTGGAAAAGAATGTTAAAACACTATTATATTACTTCAGAGGATACTCCTTAATTAATTGCATAACAACATTGCAAATATATTTTTAAGAAGACATTAGGGGTGGAAAAAAAGAAGCCATTCAGGGTATATTTTGGCTTATGAGGTATTGCTATATTCTTTCCTCCAAAGGTTCAAAATTGCATTCTCAGTGGTTTGCAGATGCTTGAAAGCCAGAAGTTTGCCTAGTCCCCTGAGAATACCACTAAAGGTGGATTTAGTAGGAAAAAAAACTATAGTATGTAAGGACAGAAATATGGTTACAGAATAAATTAATGGGATTTCTGTGCTTTTCCTGAGCCAGCAAAGTAAGGGGTGAGAGTGGGAGGGAGCAGAAAAAGATATTCCTCCAATGTAAAATGCAATGAAAAAAGAATGTGATTCACATTTTAATCCTCGATGATATATTATCATAGCTATTCCCACAGTATTTGTAGTGACATTATGACAGTGTCGCCAGCACACTGTTTTAACAGAGGCACAATGAACAGTGTGCATATAATTATGCAAACACACCAAAAGAATTCAGACACTAATATATTTCCACCAAACAGGACTTGATAGACCTGTCAGAGAGCAATACAGCCTTTGTTAACAACTTTATTTTCTTCAATGTTTTTATTAGGTGGGGGGAACCCAAACCTCACAAAACAGCTCATCAGTAAAATAAGACCACATATTCACAAAGCCCCTATGTCCCTTAGGAGAAATAAACTTGATTTAAGAGTTCTATAATCTCTCAAAAGTGTAAGATTTACTAGGAGTCAAAAGTTACCTTAATTTAACAGATGATTCTAGCATGCTAGGAGTCAGAGTTCAAAGCTATCTTATATATCATCTAGTCTAACCATTCATTGGTTCACAGAAAGTAATTAAATTGTCAGAAGTAACCCAGATAGTAAGCAAAAGAACTGGGATTCAAACCCATAGGAAGATACTGACTCCAACTGCAAATTCTTTCCTTTAGGCACAGTTTCTCCATTAAACAATGACTACTTTTGACATGTGCAAATGTTCTTTTAAATTAATAGTTCTTATGCTTCCAAGAACTTAAATTTACTAATGGGATAAACTATATAAGTAGATAATGACAATACAAGGAGAGCATAAAAGGGTCAAAGGAGAAATCTAGACAAGTATATTTGGAGAACAAGCTAGAAAAGTTTTCAAAGGCTAAACCACAATCTAACAATCTTCAAAGATTAAGTCAAAAAATGCTTTCTAGGTTTGGAGAAATGGTCTGCACACACAATTACATGGATTAAGAAAGAAAGAAGGGTGAAAATGTGGAAGAGTTAATAATTAATATGATTGGAGTCCAGAATCTATAAATGTGAGTACTGAGGAGTTAGATCCTAGTAGGTCTCAGATTTCAAGCTAAAAAGTATTTATTTTGTTGTTGCATATTACCTTCAGACAACACTACATCAAAGGTTTTTGATTCTAAGAATGACAGAGTTAGACCTTTGAAGTAGGAAACTTATTTTGGCAGCTGTGTGAAGTTTGAACTGTAGAAGAAAGAATGAGGGAAAGCAAATAGGGGATTATGACAATATTCAAGGTGAGAAAGGTTGACCTAGGGTGATAAAGTGAGAGTGATGAGAGCAGATATGGGAGATTTTTGGCAGATAGCAATCAATCAGTTTCCCAACTGATTAGAAGTGGGAGGTAATGGATAAGACTGAGGCAAAGACTGAGGATGGTCCTGAAAGCAAGAGAACATGTGAATTTGGGAGGAGGTGATTTTTTCTGAACCAGATGATTTGTTTTGGAGCTCTGTTCATTGACCAATAAAAATCATTCACTTGCCAGGATACTCACCAGGTAGTGGAGCTATGTTTTAGCATAACCAACATAAAAGGTGTGAAAATAAGGCATTTCAAGAATAAAAAAGGGAAGCAAGAGAGGGAAAACCAAAAAAAAAAAAAACCTTAAGTAATAATTTCAGTTTGTGCTAAGGAAAGTAGTAAATACCCTGTTGAGATCTGTTGCTTTTTTAACTGCTGTGCCAAATGTTCCTGTGGGAACTATAGAGAATGTATATAATTGAGCAGAGGGAATTCTTAAATAGAAAGGGCCCCTTTTGCTAGGTTAATGATAGCATAGAATCAAAGGTCCAGCTTCTCCACAGCTTATATCATAATTTTCATTGCTTTTCACAAACTACTAAACTATATCAGTATATTTTATCATTAAATACCAAAATCTATAACAAAAGAATCAAGGCCCCCTGTATTTTAACTCAATAATAATATAAAAATACTTCATTTAACAAAAATCTTAGCTAACTTCTATAATTTAATCCTTCACTTTTGGATGACAAATTATTTTGAATACTAATACATTTATCTGAAATATGGCTTAAATAAAATCTTAATATAAAATCCATATTTATAAGAACCTTGATTTCAAATAATTAGCATAAATAGCATAACAAATATTCCTATTATCACTTTAGTTTATGCAAATTGTCATGAATCAAGTGCAATTCTCCTATCTAGCCAATCAAGGAGTGTACCTTTGAAAGCAAAAGATTTTCTTTTCATTTTTCATTAATCTACCAAACTGTTACTTTAACAATTGTAGCTACAGACCTTTTGGAATATATATCAGTTTACAATCTTTATGTAATACAGTGACTAAAGAAACCACTGGAATCATCATGTATTTATGACAAGTTCTGCTTCTTATACATAAAATATACATGAACTATATCAGCGTTCCAATATTTCAGCTTTCCTGATCCTGTTTACTTAGCCTGATGAAAACCTTAACTTTGTCTTTGTTCCTTTTCTTTATCATTGTTTAGCATGCTTTATCATGCTTCTGCGTATATATCAATATAAGCATATAAATGTCTGAATATATATCTGTATATTTATACATATGTATGCATACATAGCTATGTAGTACAGTATATAGAGCATTGGGTCTGGAGTCAGGAAAACCTGAGTTCAAATAGAGTCTTAGACAATTAATAGTTGTGTGATCCTGGGAAAGTCACTTATCACTATTAGTTTGAGTTTCCTAATCAATAAAATGAGAAGGAAATTGGCAAACAAATTCCAGTATCTTGGACAAGAAAATTCCAGTCAGGGTTTACAGTCAGATGCAACTGAGATGACTGAACAACAACTAAAAATATATGTGTATACATGCAAAAATAATATGTGTATACATATATATATATATATATATATATATAGAGAGAGAGAGAGAGAGAGAGACAGATATTGTCCCCCCAAGTTTAGCCCTTTTTTCCATGTAGAAATTGTGTTGCTTTCATTTGCAAATTTTTTTACTCTGATTAATTGCCAAAGAAACCGTGGGTTCACAAATTACCTTTCTCCAAGAGTTTGTTAAATTCTTGATAAGTTAATGAATGAATGAATCATTCCATCAATCTGTTTTGATCCTTTTTTGTAATAGCCTCAGCATGAGATCAAGAAGTGCACAGCTAGTGACATTCTAGCTTGGAAGAGTCAAAAAAGCAACACAAATAGGACTTGTGCTTATAAAAGGATGGCCAATCCCAAATTGCTCCTATGAATCTCCAAAACTAATCAGGTAGGGGTGGGGGTGGAGGTGATTGATTAGGATTCAATATTTTCCTTGCTTTGGTCCATGTCTGATTCCAAGTCAATGGAGCATCCATTATTAATGCATTTTATAATCCACAGAAAGGGTCAGCATGGTATAATTGAATAAACATTGAATGAAAAGTCAGAAAGCTTGAGTTTTAGACCTGTACCTACAAATGATTAGTTTTGGGACCTTCAAATGTCATTTGTGTTATTTCTTTGATTATTGCCTTTCACCTCTTAAAAAATAACAACCCACATATGTGCTATGAGAAAAAATTAGATACTGTATATATAATCACATGGAAAGAAGTATGTTATAAAAATGTCAATATTAAATAGTCATGTGAATGTCATTGCAATTTCTCATTTCCAGAAATATTCTAACCACCAGAAATGTCAGAGTCTGATTAATGGGGGTCTCTGCGTTATTTTATTTCATCATTATGCTATGGCTTTGTTTTTCTAATATTTCCAATATGTTTATTAAAAAAGATAATTGGGGTGGCTAGGTGGCACAGTGGATAGAGCATTGGCCCTGGAGTCAGGAGTACCTGAGTTCAAATGTGCCCTCAGACACTTAATAATTACCCAACCGTGTGGCCTTGGGCAAGCCACTGAACCCCATTGCCTTGCAAAAAAAAACCCTATAAAAGATAATTAGTGTTGATCTAGATAATCAGGATTTTAAAGCTGAAAAGGATCCCATTGACTTTCTAGTGTAACTAATAGGTGGAAAGACTTCCTAATATACTTTCTCTCTAGACTATACATGAAGAGCCTACATGGTAGTGATGATTCATAGACACCTATTCCACTCTTGGGTAGCTCTAAATATTACATATTTTTCTTGACACTCAGACTTAATTTGCCTCCTAGCAACCTTCACCTATTTTTCATGTTTCTGTTCTGGATTAAACTGAAACCTAATTCCTCCTCTAAATTAAAATCCTTCAGCTATTTGAATATACCTATAATATGCTTCTTGAATCTTCTCTTTCCTTGGATAAACATACCCAACTTATTCAAATGATATAATAGGATTCATAATAGTTCTATTGTATACTCCACTATAAAATCTCCAGTCTTTCAATGTTCTTAAGGTAGAAATTCTTGGCTCTTATAAATGAAAACACAACTCCAGGTACATCTGATAAAGGGGGATTATCAAATCCCTACTCCTGAAACCACAGATGACCTCCACCATTCATCTTTATGCAATCTGGTGACTAAAGAAACCACTGAAATCATCAGGTATTTATGACAAGGTCTGCATGTCATTGAATTGGAAGGGAAATTTGCTTCTATTCATTCACATAGACTATACCTTATTTTGGGCCCTAATCACTATCACCTAAATTCTTATAAAACCTTCAGAGTCGCCATCTTCTAATTTCTCCTCTCTCAAATCCATCATCCACACACCTTTCAAATTTATAAGATCAAAATACAGATCAGATCATCAGCAAAATATTATATTATTTATAAAATCACTGCATATTATTTTGTTTCTACTTAGAATAAATTTCAAATGATAACATATTTTAACATCAAAAGTACTTTTTTATATCTGAGTGCATTCACTATTTAAAAAGTTAGTTTCTTAAAAATGTTTATTCATTCACAATCTCATTAAAATCATCTGTTATTTTGGAGCACTGAAAATTTATTTTTTATTTTGTATTCTATTTCCAAATTCAAGACATAAAGTATTGCATAACAAGGAACATAGTACAAAACTGAAAATGAACTCAGTATATTTGGGAAAATTGACAAGGTAGAACAGCAATTTTTGCTTTAGTTAACCAAGATCAGCTACTTCAAGTCCCATATATTAAAAAAAAATT
Source organism: Macrotis lagotis (assembly GCF_037893015.1). Classification (NCBI taxonomy): domain Eukaryota; kingdom Metazoa; phylum Chordata; class Mammalia; order Peramelemorphia; family Peramelidae; genus Macrotis; species Macrotis lagotis. Next base: position 74,347,041 of record NC_133665.1, read on the forward strand.
TTCTGGGAGAACTTCTTTGAAGGAAATATTCAAAAAAAGAAAAAAAATGAGATTTACTCACATGACAAATTTTTTTCTTTCTATAGGTAATAAAAAATATCAAACCTTCAATGTATTCACTTGCAAACAATCAACCAACCTACCATTCTATCTACACTATCTACACAAGGTAGAAGAGAGTGGGTCTGGAAGACTTGATGTAGATATTTTTTCTGCTCAGAGTTCTTAGGACTTTTATATTTCTCAAATTATTCTGATAATAAAATTAGAATGCTGAATTTGTAAGAAAGTAGGGTCCTAGGAAATTATGTGGTACAGTAAACAGAACACTGAGCTTGGAGTCAGAAGGAACCAAATTTAAATTTCATCTCAGACACTTAGTAACCATATGACCATAGAAAAGGTTGCTTAATTTTTATATGCTTTAATTTTCTCATCTCTAAGAGATAATAACAGTACATACCTTGAAAGGTTGTTGTGAAGTTCAAATGAGAAAATAATTTTAAAGCACTTAGTATAATGTAAATATAGAACCTTGTAAATACTATATAAATATTAAACAGTACTAGAAAAAGTAATAGTAGTTATAGTAAAGAAGAATCAAGCTTATGGTCTGAAAAACTCTCAAGCATTAGCCAAATCAGATTAAAATGTAATTGGGAAGTGTTTATCAAAATATACGATAGCACAATACAACATATAAGACATTAATGTGAGGAGGGATTAAACACCATATGTACTATAGGGATCTTTTTCTACTTTAGTTTAAATCTGGAAGTCCTACATTCAAGAATTTCCTCTGATATAAACTGCCTGTAGTGCCCCATGCAAATCACTTTCCCTCAGTACCTCAGACATATTTCTAATTTTTAAAGTATTTTAAAAATTTAAGCTCAGTAACTACTTTTTTCCTATATCAATTAAAATGATAAATTGAAGAAAAATCCTCAAACTTTAGGAAAAATGGTGCATTTTATTGTTTATTATTGGCTTAAGACCTATTTAGCTTATGCATATGTGATGAAATGGCCTGAAAGACTTGATAGTAGATTATGTTTTGCTCTTTATATCAGGAAATATAATTTCAATTCTTCTGAAACTATGATCAATGAATGTTTGAGTTTCAGTAAGATTTTTTAAAAAATTGGTAGTAATGTTAAATAAGGAGCTTTGGTGTTAACTGAAATTATAGAATCCACCTGAGACTTACATTTTTGGAATTTTATTTCTTTCTATTAGCAAAAATCTATCTTTTCTCCCAATCACTTGCACAAAGTACTGGGTAAAAAAGAAAATGAAAACAAAATCCATGTAACAAATTTGTATAGCTAAACAAAGCAAATTTCTACATTAACCAAATCAAAAAACTGTATGTATATATGTGTGTACCTGTATTCATGTATGCAGGCATATATGTACATAATTTAATAGGTATGTTTGTCTCATTATTCCTCTTGAGCCCATAACCTACTTCTCTGTTAGGAGGTGAGTAACATGTTTGTTTTTTTTTTATTGGATCTATGAAAACGAGAAAACTAGAATACAATGATATACTATAAAGAACACAGGAGTAAAAGGGTTAGGTTTCTACTCCTTGTTCAAATCTAATTTCAGAAACTGAAACAAAAACAATAAGAACAAAAAACTAAAGTATTTTCCCTAAGATTACATAGATAAAGCAGGACAGCATAGATCTGAACCTTGCTTTCCTATAATGTGCTCTTCCATATACCATGGAATTCTATTTTTGAAATTTTAGCATGTCTCTGGTTGTGTCTAGATGAGACAGTTACATGAATGGGACTGTACATCATTTTGAGGAAAAAAGCATATCTGATTCCCTTTCAATCCATCTCCATTTTTATTTGGATATAAGTAGACCAAATTGTCCAGTTGTCTTAATATTCCATAGACATAGCCTTATCTTCCTTTTCCCCTTTGGATGACACTAACTGAAAAAGCTTAATATATACACTGTCAGTATAATGATTCCATAGCAATTATGTGAATCAGTTGTACTAGTTATAATCCAATTTCTTGGTATTTTATCTTTTTTCCACAGCTTTTAATTTCATGACTTTTCACTAAATTCCTCCTCTGTTCTCTTATTATGCCATGAGAGTGTTTCTGAGTTCTCAACCTTTATGCTGACAGAGGGCAAACTAGAAATGCTTGAAATTCAGGTCCAGAAAATAGACATTTAAATACCTGTCTAGTTCATTACCATAGAGTTAGCTAGTTGATAATTTCCTCCTTTTTAGAGACTTGTGAAACAGTAGAAGGACTCATGAACCCATTAAAGTATAACAGTAATTCGAGGAAGATACATTCTCAATGGTTCTGGAGTCAGAGGATATGGGTTTGAATTTCAGCTCTACCAGTCCCTGTGTGACCACATGCAATTCATTTAACTTATGTAGACTCCAGTTTTCTCCTTTCTAAATGGAGAGAAGTTAGGTTAGATTGCTTGTAAGATCCCTTTTATCTATATAATATATAAATATATATTATATATCAATGACTATGATCCCTATGGTTTGTATTTGGTTATATATAAATCCATTTATTGACAGTGATATAACTCTGAATTGATTCAGGGGATACTTGGAATGATTCTTGTTAAGGTGATAATTTCATCATAACTCTGCTTTAGGAATATTAATCTGCCAGTTAAATGTATGATAGTTTTGGGAAAAAAAGAATCTTGTTACTATATGAAGGATTAAATACTACAAGATTACTAAAATAAAACTGGCAAATCATAGTAAATTACTGACCTAGATGGTAACAGTGGGAATGGAATGTGGAGGATGGGTAGCCTCTGAATTTTACTGCATTTTAGCTTACATGTCAAAGTGAAGGAATTAATACTTAATAGTCTAGCATATTGCTTCCAATTATAAATCCCTTCATAAGTAGAATTGATCCAATTTAGTGACTACCTAAATAGGGGAGGGGAAGGAAAAGAAGGAATAAAAAAGACTGACATTTTTATTCTGGATGTTTAAACTAATAGTCATTGATAAATATTAGGCATATCTTTATAAATATATTCAAAATTACCCCTTCATTCTTATAATAATTCAATCAGAAAGTCTTATTGCTATTCCTTATATATGGCATTACATTCCCCATCTCTAGTCATTGCATAAGTTGTCTTTCATGTATTACCTGCCTCTTAAGAATTCTTCCCTTCCAAATCTAAATTCAAAAACATTTCTTATTAGAAGCTTTACCCAGCTGCCCTCATCTTCCCCACTCCAATGCTTTCCCCAAATAGATCAGATTCTACATGCTCTGTATATATTTTGCATCTGTTTATACAAATAAATCTTCTTTCCCTTAATAGGATCTAAGTTTGTTTGCTCTTTGAGGGCAGGAATTGGTCTCATCATTGCCTAGGTATCTCCAGGGAATAGCTCTAGACCTGGTCATAACAGGTTCTTAAAAAATAAAAACTAAAATTGATGGACACCAATTGAAAGCAAATTGACATTGTACTGAAGTTGAGGCATAATCTGGAGGAAAGTGAGCACTGTTCATTTGAAAAAGAAAATGATTTGTGAAGCTATGATAGTGATTTAATTTCAACAAGAAAAGACTGATTGTTTAATGACAGAGAAACAATTCAGAATTTCTTTTTCCTTAGGGCAAATTCAGTTGATAGGTGAGGAACTAGTAGCAAAGAACATCATAAAGAAACTAGAAGATTATTAGGAGTAGTACTACCAAGAACTGCTAGGGAACTTGAGCCCACCTACCACAATATGAGAATTGGGGAGGAGGATAAGAAGCAGACCCTAGCTGTACCACATTTGCAGTGCCTGAACTAGCCACACCATATGGCATCATGAGTTGATGAAAGATGATTAAAAGGGGCTCAGAGATAATCATTGCCAGGGCATGTTGATCCCCAGTGCAAATTCCTACTACACAATGTTAGTAACTGCTACATTTGATGAAATTTGTATTAGCATGTTCAAAATGTTATGTCTTATTTGTTCTAATTTGAAATAGAAATCATGAGATGAGCATCAGATTGAACAGGGGTAGGTATAAATGTGTATACATAACATAGATGTGCCAATATATAAATATATATATATATATGCATATATATATATATATATATGCATTTAGGCAAGTGTATTATGTGTGTATATACCATGGATGTGGGAATTATGTGTGTATTTACTAAAGATATGCGAACACTCAAAGCCCTGATGGGTCTCTCTATATTTTTAGACATCTAGGTATTTATGAAGATTCAATCTTGACCTAAATCCTTATCAACATAATTTTAATAGAGTTCTAAGATATTACCAAATCATATTGTTTTGGGTTACCTTGAAGGTAGCATAAAAGTTAATCTTTTAATTTTCTAAATAGGTTTTTATTTACCAAAGTTTGTTTTTAAGGTAATAGAGTAATATTAATATTAAGAGGTCATCATAGATATGAGTCAATATACAACCAATTTTAAGGGCCTACTTAGATTTTTCACTAGTTATTCACAGTAAAAATAGCTCTTAAGTATATGGAAATAAAATGACAGCATAGACCTGGCTTAGCACAACTCCACTTAGTAAAGTGACTAGACATATTATTTTTGTGATGAGGCTATAAACCAATCCAACTGCATAAATTCCTATAATGAAGTGTGTAGTCAATGAAAATGTTTTGTTTTGTGCTCAAATGTTTAATGATTAATATCATAAATGGACATATAAATTTGAAAAATTTTGATTTTGTCATATTTTATCACTAAAAAAGAAATAAATAAAATTTAAAATTCATTAAATAAAACATGGCAATCCTTGATATTGTTTTTCCCCTCTAAGATTTTTAACTATGTGGTGAGTTGGAGAACTGATTTAATATTGTTTGCTTAATATAAAATGGAATATATACACATATCCATCTGACCTGGGCTCATACCCAATAGGAATTTATTAGGTCTTTTGACAATTGGATCTATGATTTCATCAATTGTAGGAAAGCTCCCAGAGAGCAAATTTCCTCCAGTGATGCTGATCAGCATCCATTATCATTCATTCTGCATGTATAATCTCAGCTAGTTAGTTTATGCACTGAGAGCTTAAGTAACTACAATGTATATAGGAGGTAAGACTTGCAGTGCTGAGTTTTCTGCATATCACACACACACACACACACACACACACACACATATATATATACACATACATATATATTATCTTTAGCAAAAATTTGTTTATACTCTATGCATAGAGGTAGAATGTTAATGAAGTAATAGCAAATGAAAATTTTTAATGAAAATGAATTTTAGTTATTGGGAAGCTTATGGAATATTTATCCTATTGAAAATAAGTTTATAACTCTGTCTCTAGTCTGTTATCAGTCTGAATATTGTTCAAAGTCATTGCTTTTTTTAATGAAAAGGTCTTTTTTGTTTACATTAAAAACAATTGTTGTTTTTTTCCCATGGAAAAACAGAAAACGCTTTTATGTCTGCTTCATTAAGGCTTTTCCTCTCCTCTATTAATCCAGCTAGTCATCAGCTACAACTCTTGAACTGCACATATTTTTGTGTTCTATTTTTGCTAAATAGTTCTTCTCTGGAATTTAAATTATGAAGAAAAAGTGGCTGACTAATCTGAATTTTTCAATTTATTCATGTTCAATAAAAACCTATTCATCAGCTTAAATTCTGCTGCGAGTTCAAATCAAATTTAACTCACCTGGGAGTAAACAAAATTGCTCTTCTTCCCTAGCACATAGGCTAAAGTTAAAAATAACCAACACGTTTTCAAGGAGCTCAGTATTCTAAGTCAGTTTTCCTCTAGCATGTTTGACAGAAAGAAAAGCAAGATAGTGGGAAAATATATTAAGAGCACAATGATGGGATCATAGATTTGGGATATAAACAACTTCCTTGTAAAAGAGATTCTTATAATATATTTTACTTAAAATGTAAAGAATTGATTTATTTTAGGTATTTGTACATAAAGACACAAATTTTTGCATATAGACATGTTGAGTATATAAACTACTACCTTATGAAACAGATTTTTAAACTAGATTTGACTTAAAACCTATACAACTGATTTATTTTATGTATTTTTACATAAAGACATTTTCACATGAATTCCTTAAGGGAACAGAAGCTTCATTTTTGAATTTTACTCTCTATCCTACACATACTTAAATGTTTCTTCAATTTAACTTCATTATAATGAGAGAGAGTTCTTGTCATATAGGAAAAAGAACTGGTTTTAGAGTCACGAAGACCTGGGTTCAAGTAAAACTTCTAACAATACTTGCTTTGTGTGTCAGTGGGTAAGATATTTAACTCCTCAGTTATTCAGATAATTCCTAAAGACTATAAAGTTCAGATTTGGTACCAAACTGAATTACTAGAGAAAATTTCATAGTGACTGCTATCCCTTATTACGATAGGCAGGGTCATTGGAGATTTGGCACTCTTGAAAGTAATGAAAATAATGAATAAACTTGTGGAATGAGTACCGGTCCCATCAAACCTAGAACACTATCTGGCATATGGTTGGTCCTTAACGATAAATTAGGGTTTTTGAAAATTAGATCTGTGATTTCATCAATGCAGAGTACATATTTCCACCAATGATGCTCATTCATTTTTATCCATTCAGCACTTTATAATTTCAGTTAGTTAGTTCATGTACTGAGAGCATAAGTAACCGGCCAAGAAATACACGGACATTGTATATCAGAGGTAAGACTTGCAGTCTTGGATTAATCAGTACTTACTGATTGATTTGCAATTGGTCAGTGCTGAAAAATATAGAAAAACCAGCACCAGAATGTCAGAACTAGAAGGAAATTTATTCTGAGGGAATTGAAGTCCCCAGTGCTTCAACAAGTGATATGACTGCAGAATTAAAGTTGAGGTCCAAGTCATCTGACTATAAGTTCAGTGCTCTTTTTGTCATAGCACAAGCAGGTATGCTGCTCCAGGTATGTTAGCAAATCCTTGTAGAAGCCTTATCAGTAACTATAATGTGAGATTTCTCCTCCAAAAAAGGTCAATGGTATTCTTAACAACACACCACCATTGTCACTGTCTTTCTCTCCCTCCCCAAGTGATCTTATATTGATTTTATTTTTGTGGATGTTATTATAGCCCCCCAAGTATAGTGTAAGTAGTGTGAGGGCAAGGATGTTTTAGTTTTACTTTTTAATCCCCAGTTTCTATCTGACTAAGAGTCTTGCTTAAATGAATTGAATTCTATTATAATGAGCATTATGGCTCATGGAGAATTACACGTAAAAAAGATCACGTGAAATGCAGAAATATTATCAACCTATTCCTGATCCCTCTTATGAATAGTTGATAAATTAGGAAGTAGCATAGCACTAGGTCTAGAGGTGGCACCTGGGATGTATACTTATTTAACTAAACAGTATGTTAGGCAATTAAAAAAAATAAGAAACATGCATTTATAGTTCAAATGGCTGGTCACTGAATTTTCCTCAATGTTTAAAACACTAGTCTTTTTCTGCTTTTAAAAATTCTAGACCTATAATAGTCAAAAACAGTATGAATTTATTTATCAAATTGTCTTTGCTATTTTTAAGCACAGCTTTGTTGCAAATCCCATGAAGTTATTTTTAGCTACAGAAAGATCTGGGTAAAGCCAACTCATTCATTTTTTCTTCAGAGAACATTGACTTATTATACCTTTTGGAGTTTGGGTAGCTAAAGATTTATAGTCAAAGAGAAGGTGAAGGGAGAGTGTTTTTAGTCATAGTATGTACCCTGGTCCAAAAAGTTGAAGAAGGACAACCAAATGACTGAAATCAATAACTTGTTCCAAAAAATGGTATTACTGTTAATTGAGTGCATTCTACAATACAAAGTAAAATATTTGAAATAAAAGCAATTAAAAAATTAATTTAAGTTCACCAGCAATGAGTATCCTTAACAACTAAACTATCAGGTAGAATAAATATCCTTTGTGAAATTCTAGCATTTGACTTGATACTAAGAGAGAGTTCAGAAAAAAAATGAATTACAGAATTATCTGTAGTTAAATGACATTTTTGGTTGCTTTTTTTTTTTGCAAGGCAATGGGTTTAAGTGACTTGCCCAAGGTCACATAGTGAAATGACTTTATAGAAGCCTTGGGCTATATGCCTTGTCTCTGCCTGGGCTTTTGTTTCCAATGAAAGGGAATAGCATAAGACCATTACCTTTTGATTTTCTTGGAAATAAAAAAAAGTAGTATTCATAATGTCTATCTATCTATCTGTCTGTCTATCTATCTATCCATCATCTATCTGTCTCTGTCTCTCTATATATCTATATCTATATCTGTATGAGTTTATATACATTTCTGTGGATTTGTGTATATATATATATATTTTAAAGAAAAAGTACTAATTTTTTTCAAATATGATGAAGTCTATTTTTTGATTAGTCCAAAAGTATATGTTAAAATAAACTGAATCAGTCACAAGTTAATTTAAATGAGTGATTAAAGAAATTTTACAGACAACTTCTTTAAGTCAGAGAAAAGTCAGACAAACTCAGGAAATTTGTTCAATAAAAATATCAAAATAGATATGTGATAATTTCATTTCTTGAATATTATATTATTCATTTGGACTAAGAAACAGATTGATGAAAAATATTTCATTTTTTTTCATTGTTCAAATGGTGCTGCAAAATACTCAAGGACAAAAGCCAGCATCTAATATACTTCTTTGCATTGTTACTTGAAGATTATTGAAGGATGATCAATATTTTGGAGGAAAATATGGATTACAAGATAATAGATTAAGATACTTCAGGGACCTTTGAGACAATCTAGGTCAGCTCTCTCCATTTGCAGATGAACATTACAGAGTCAATGATGCTAAGCAATTTACCCATGATCAGTCAAGTAGTAGACATCAAAATTGGAATTCAAACATGGGTTTTTTGGACTCAAAATCTAGTGTCATTTCCAAAGTACCCCACTGCTTCTGTAAAATCTTTATGACTAATGTACTTCCATATTCCTAGATATGTTACACACATACCCTGATATGTTCTCCTGGAAAGATTAAAAAAAAAGAAAGTTTTTTTCTCTTAATTTCACTCCCTTGAAACATAAATCCATTACCTTCAGTGTAGTATAGACTTAATTAGTTGTGTTATCTGGATAAAGTAGGTTAGGCAAATTTTCCTTTCTTTCCAGCCTCAATAACTAATATACAGTAGGTGGAAATTTAGGGGAGGCTAAAATACATTCTGAACCTATAGCTCATACCTCCTTATTGCATAAAATATAACTTCTTTATCCATGTATCATCTCTCAATATTATGGCTTCTGTCTATATTTCCAATTATTAACTATGACTTTCTTATCCAGTTTTTTTTCCTTTCATTGTACCTTTTCTTCTGTCATCTTCATGGGGTTTATCTCCTTCATCTTCATTTGCTGAACTTCTGTCTGCCTTCAAGGTCTAATGCAGATATCACTTCCTCTATCAAGCCTTCCTTAAAGCTTTCTGTCTCAATTGAAATAATTTCTCTTCATTCAAATTTCTAATAGATCTTTTGCTATACTTTTCATTTTCACTCTCCTTTATCTCTTGGTCTTGTTTGCACATATTTTTCTTCTCATTGTTCAGTTTTCAAGCAATCTGATTTACATCTACTGGAGGCTGGGGGTGATTTGAAAAAATGCTAGATTTGAAGTCAAAGAAACTGGATCATAATCTTAGTCCTGTTTTACATTCTTGTAATATCAGGCAAGTAATAATTGCTTGGACTTTCATGTCCCAACTGTGTTAAAAAATCAAAGCTTAAAGTCAAGTTTTACTCTTAGTACCTTTGCAACCTTGAGCTAGTCACAACCTACACAGGTCTATCATACATAAAATGGCTGTGTTGGGCTTAGTGATTTCTAAAGTCCTTTCTGGCAGTAAATTCTTGGATTCTATAACTAAATGATTTGTATTATTCTTTATGGCTAAAAATTCTATGATCCAATATTTATTAAAACACTTTATTTGAATTTAGTTTACAAAAACAACCATATATGTTTTGCTACTTCAACCTCAGTCATATCACATATTGTAAACAACTGGACAAAATGAAATGTTTTTGCTATGTTTTACCCCAGGGTATTTTGTTGACATCATCACCTCATGTTGCACTTAGAAAAAGTTTGGCAACCAGAACATGGTTGGAATCAAGCTTTGATCTCTTTCTAAAAAATCTGGGCTCTTTGATTTGAGAAGCAGAAATATAGTCTGATGAAAAGAGGACTACACTTTAAGTCAGACTCTTACTAGCCATAGAAGTTTGAGAAATCATTTAAACTCTCTGAATCTGAGTTTTCTTTTCTGTCTAGTTAAATCTAATGACACTTGAGCTGAGGAAACCATGTACAGAATACCTAGGTGACATAGTTGGTAGAGTACTGAAGTCTCTGATGGTTCTGAAGTCAGAAAGACCTGAGGTCAAATCCAGCTTCAGATACTTGCTAGCTGTTTGATTCTGGGCAGGTCCTATAAATCTCTGTTCATTCATCTTACTTATCTTCAAAATAATACTACCTATATCTCAGGGCTGTTGTAAAGATTAGATGATATAATAATTTAAAAATACTTATCACAATGCCAAATACATAGTAAGTTCTATATAACTGTTAACTAGTGTTATCATTTTTCATATTATATAATATGGCATAGGAGAAAAAAGAGTTGACCTAGAGGGAAGAAGTGTTGAGTTCAAGATATTTCTCTGCCAAATATTGCTGCTATAATTCTAGGTTAATCAATTTTCCTTTCCATATCTCAGGAAATTATCTAAGAATATTCTATATAAGGTTATAAGTTGCAGAAAATGTGATGATGTACAATAGTAGAGGAAGCTCTTCACCAGGATATCTATATACCAATAAAATTATTAATCTTGTTTTTAAAAATAGCAACTGCCCATGTCTACACTGATATCTAGATCAATATCTATGCTTGTCAATATATATCTATCTAATAGCCCATCTAAATCTTTCTTTATAGAAGTATCTGTATTTCGTTCATGAATCATAGATTTGTATAGGTGATTCCACTAACAAGGTTCTATTAGCCAATGTTTCTTGTGTGTTGGCATTGCTTGAGGAAGAAGTCTAAGGATTAGACATGGTGATAAGTGTTTGACAAACTGACAAGTCAGTGCATATCAGAAACAGAACTTAAAGTAAAATTCTACCAGGCCTTGAGATCAACTGTCAGGTGTGTGTGTGTGTGTGTGTGTGTGTGTGTGTGTGTGTGTGTGTGTGTGTGTGTATAGTTGGATCAAATTTGATAAACAGATATCAGCCTTACAAAGCTTTAGAGCCTTCCAAATCAATAAAAACTGGGGACACATGTGGCTACTCTTTAATTGAAGAATGACTATATTGTATATAGCTTGTTTGTATATGGTGTTTGTATTTTTATTTTTCCCATTAGACTGAGCCCCTTGAGAGCAGGAACTATCTTTTACCTTTGTTTATATCCCTAGCTCTTACATTTCCTGGTAGGCACTTAATAAACATTTATTGACTGACTCTCCAGTTGAATTAATGCATAGAAGAAATAGAAAAATGTAAATGACTGTTCTAACATAAGTAGAAAAAAATTCTACTATAATGCAACCCATTCACAGTTTCAATGATCACTTGTGGTTCTGGAGAATATATGATTAAAAGTATTTCCATTTATTAACTAGACTAAAGGACTAAAATAAAACAAAAGCAAAATAAAACAAATTAAAACCCTAATGCTAAGTCAGGGAAAATACTGGGATAAAAGGAAATTTTTAGGCAGTGTTAAAACAAAACATGTTATTAAAATTCATTTAAAATTACAAAAGAAAGCTAAAGGACTATGATTCAAAATGTTGTCTTTAATTTGTAGTGGGTTTCATTTGTCACCTAGTTAACTGTTTTGTATTGCTACAAAAAAGCATTTAATAATGATAGTAAAACACTATTTCAGGAAATGACTATGGAATGCATAAGATAATAAAAATATTCTTTTTAGAAAAAAAAATAAAAAATGCAAATAGTATTCCAAGAAAGAGAACTCTCAGTCATTACTGTAATCTAATGAAATGGCCATCTCAAAAGAAAAAGTTATTTGTTTCATTATGTTTGTAAAATTCAAAAGGACCAGCAAGTCGAAAATGAACTGTGGCAGAGCAGGTAAAATTTGCAAAGTCTGATTGCATTTCCCAGATATGTAATGAAAATTCAGCTTCTTAATTAGGGTAGCAATCCTGCATACTTTCATTTATTGTCTTCTAAATTAAACAAAGTTGTTTTTTTCCTTCTGAATGGGAATTCATTTTTAAAGCAGTTGATATCTGGGACAAGGTATAATAATGTATGGTTGTGGTATAGAATGTACTGTCACAGACAAGATTACACCTGACACAGAGCATGGGTTCATTTGGAATCCAAATGGAAATAAATGAACAAATAAAAATGGGGGAGGGGAAGGAAAATCCTCAGTACCGTGATGGTAAACATAAAAGGGAGGTTGTGTTTAATAGTCTTTTACAATGCCTTTTTATGTTTGGAGCTGCAAAGCATAGCAACGAGACTCATAAACCTTAACTGCAAATGACTCGTTATTGTTCCAAATGTTACTTGGAAATATAATGTGTAGCCAACAATATTAGTTGGGGGCATTTTCTTTTATTTGGTAGAAAATGGCCATGAAAGCAAATATTTTTGCTTTGAGGAAAAAGAAATTGTTGCATTACTTTAAATACACTGTTCTCATATAACACAATGGGTCCCATTAATCTGTGAATAATACATACAAATTCAGTATTTTTATTTCACCAGCATACTGTGTAAATGAAGGTTTTTCTTTCAATAAAAAGCCTTCATCATGAGATAAAAATATATTTTAATGAGCTTTTTACTTCACATGTATCTCTACATTATGATAGTTACCTTAATTTTGTATTTAAAAAATAGCAACAGAATAACCCATATTTTATCTAAGCTAAATATTACAACTTAATCATTAAATCTATCCTGGGTCAAAGGAATTGGTTGGACAGTGCTGGACATGGTACTAAAGAACAGAGATGGAAGTAAAAATAGAGGAACAATTCTTATCCATAGGTGCACATGTGTATGTTTCAGGATATCTATCTGCTTGTGTATGTGTATGCATATTAGCCAAATCTTGTCTTGTAGGGAAACTAAACTGCTACCTATGAAGGTTGAGAGAACCAAAGTTTCAAGATACGAGGACAGTTATGTAATAAAAGTTATTAGTTAAGTTCATCTAGCACATAGGTTCTCTGCAGGCACATAAATCATACAAATAATTATTTCTTTGTTGTGACAGAGGCTCAGGCAGCAAGGAACTTTAAGAGAAGCCTCTGGAGATTCTTACCACATTTATGAACTACAATCTCATCCATATAAAAGACAAGTTCTGGTTCAACCAACCATCCTGGGACAATGTTCAAAGTAAGTATCAAATAATACAAAGCAAAATTAATGTAATATATTCTCTTTTTTGGGGGGAGGTACCAATAGCAAACAGAACTTTAATTCTTATATTAATAGTACTATAAAGACAAGATATTAAAAAGAATTATTCATACTTTAAAGTTTTATATTCACTTTGCATATACTAATTCATTTACTCTTCAGAATAACTCTGTGAGGTAAAAGCTGTTGTTATCCCCTTTTGGGGGTAGCTAGATGCCTCAGTGAATAGATCAGCCCTGGAGTCAAAAAAGGACCCAAGTTCAAATTTGCCCCCATATACTTACTAGAAATTTTAAAAAAATGATTTCTACCTGAAACAGCAATATATTCATAATAAATGTTAAAGTCTGGTTTTCTTCAAAGAAGCTATTGAAATCAATTTTTCTTTTATATTCAACAAAGTATCCTTTAGTGAAATTAAGTAGTAGTGCTAGTAGGGATGATAAAAATAATGATACTACTAATGTTTATTTAACACTTTAATGTTAACAAAGCACTTTTTATCATCATTGTTTTTCATACCTTTTGAGGTAAATGAAGATTATTTCCTCCATTTATAAACTGAGACTTATAGGACTCTCTCAGGTTCAACAAGCTTGTGTTAGTGGTAGGATTCGAACTTTCATATACCTGACTCCAAGTTTATACTCAAAGGCAGCAAAGAACCATAGGGCAGAATATGGCAGGATAAACAGTGCATTGAACTTAGAATGAAGGTTGGTTTTTCAAATTGAATTTCTGATACTTAAGCAATTGTTTTGCCATATGTTTAACCTTTCTGAGTAGGGAATACTATACATGGTATATATCTTATAGAATATTTTTAAAGTTCACTTTGCAAGCTTCAAAATGCTTTACTTTCTTCTTTTATATAAGGAAAGTCATCTATAGATGGGAAAATGATATTTTCACATTCTATTTTCCAGGCTCTTTTTTTCAGGAAAATATTTTGTAAATTTAAAAATATGAAATTCTATTTAAGTGACAAAAATGTTTTTTTTAGAAAGTTTCCATATCCATCCTAATAGAGGACAAAATGCAATTTATGACAAGACACTCCCTAGAAAATAATGAATTTATTCTTGAGGTTTATGATGATCTTCCCTTTATGTCCAATATGTTTGCATCTTTTATGCATCTGTGATTTACCTTACTTCAGTGTATGAATATGATAAATGACAACATTTTAAATTATTACTAATATAAGGATGATGACGTGATAAAGTATTTGGGGAACCATACTGAAGTATCTATGTTTTTCCCTCATTTCTCTGCTCCTACTGAAATAAATGTATGATCCTGGGCAAGTCTCTTACTATCTCTAGGCTAGCTTTCTCCTCTGTGTAGATAAAGGTTCAGGTGATTCCATCACTCCCTTCTATCACTATGATTTATCATTCAAATACTCATTCCTAGAATTACATCTTAAAAGAAAGCATTGTACAATCCCCAATTCATTTTGTCCTTAAGAAAATGCACCAATCATTAAGGATCATAAAAATTTTAACTATGGTAGCTCTAATGTTTTTTTTCATAAACACTGAGTTGAAGATAAATGAACAAAATTAACAATTAAAAACTTGCAAGAAAAAAATACAAGCAAAGGAAGTGAGGCCCTCACTCTTTGTTCCCATGTATTTTCTTATGGTCTGGAATCCAGAAAACAACTGGGACATGTAAGAAAAAGGACCAAAAGAAAATAAAGGAGATGAAAAATGAAAGTATGAGTGAAAAGGACACAGAAAAGACTTGGAAAAATCATAAATTTATTACTAGAAAGGAAAACACTAGGGGAAAAAACTTGACAACAGGCAAGGATTTGTTTCATTCTAGGAAACCAGACAGAAACACAAGGAAAAAAGAATGGATTAATTAAAAAGGAACAGATTTAAATCATTCCCATCTAAGCAATAATTGTTACATAGGAAACACTGACAGACTTGAGAAGCTTCTTTAATTCATTAAAAACTAAAAATAAGAAAAAAAGATGCATTTTTATTGGGGGATTTGTTTTGTGATAAACAATAGAAAGCTTTCCTTTCATTACAATTGTAAATGTGAGAATGACTAAATTAATCAAATCATCCCTCACCAATTAAAATAAATAAGATGTTATGCCCTGATATATCTCTCTCAAGTGAGAACATATATCACTTCTTCATTATGTATGAATATGGACTAGCTATCTCCCTGGGTGCCACCCATATGTTTAGAGAAACCAAAGGACTTGGTCATAACCTCTGGGACCTATGTAAAACCCTTTAGATCTTTGAAACCAGATTTCTGTATTTCATAGAAAAGAGAATTAATGAATAACCCTGAGCAGAAATTTCTTGGGAATGGGTGCAGATTGTTTTGTCTTTGGAGAACCTTGTGAATTTCAAGGAAGATTTTTAGACTGACATATGTCTACACCAGGAGACAAAGATAGACTGGATGAAATAAGAATATGTGTATATATATATATATATATATATATATATATATATATATATATATATATATATATATATATATATCCAAAGCTGAGGACTTGAACTAATGTATGTTAAAACTGGGTCAAAAATACCTAGGATTTCTATAAACTTCAACTTCTTAGCCTACTTAACTCAAAAAGTTCTGCTATCAGTGATTCAGAAATGAAAATGTTTGAACTAGAGCAGAGAAAGATGCTGGTACACTCCCATTCTCAGGAATATATCCTAACTTCTGTGGGGAGTCTTAAATTCTGGTTCTTTATATGAATATGTAATTTGTGGCATACATCTCACAATTTAGACAGTTTATGGATTTAATACACTGTCATTTTTCCCCTAACTCTGACTTTTCATATTTCTCTCACTAAAATAAAATTAAAAAGGGTGAATCTGTGGTTACTTAATCACCATGGGAATTAAGAACAATTCTTTAATAGCTTCTAGTTCACCATGTATCTGATTATCTATAGTTAATGAAATTATGTAAAAAAATTATGTAAAAATATTTTTGAGTTCTACTTCCTCTGGAAAAAATAAAACAGAAGCTTCTTTTCTATGAGATATTGAACATGCATGGATGTGGTCTTCCCCCTATACTTTTTAATGGTAGTTTCCAGTTTGCTGCAAAGGGATTGCACTCACAATTAGATGGAGTTTTGTTCAATATATGAGCTCTTTATTAGCTATTGGATTTTTCTACTCTAGCAAACCAATGTAACTTTTTATGGAGTGAATTGTATTTAGAAACATGTTTTAAAAATTCTGATATAGATAACTGATTTTATTTTTCATTTCCTTGAACAATCTGTAAGTCAAATCTTATTGCAGGGTCCTTAATTCCTCTTTGTCACTAGAACTTAAGTTTCATTGAGTTTCCTTTTACTTGAGCAAAATAGAAGCCAGTCATCATACATTTCCTTTTTCCCCCTCTCCATACCACAAAACTCCCCAATATTTT
Source organism: Macrotis lagotis (assembly GCF_037893015.1). Taxonomy (NCBI): domain Eukaryota; kingdom Metazoa; phylum Chordata; class Mammalia; order Peramelemorphia; family Peramelidae; genus Macrotis; species Macrotis lagotis. The sequence continues at coordinate 74,363,984 of NC_133665.1, forward strand.
TCACTCTTCTCTTTGGTAATCTACTCTTTAAGGAAGATCATAACAAGACTAAAACCTCAAACTCTTTGCCTGCTATCTCCTCCAGGGCATTATTACATCATAAGAGATCTCTCTCTATTTCTCTCCTCAGTTCTCCCAGATTTACTTGTTCTTTCTTGTTTTTTAATTTTTAACAGTTATCTTTAAAGTTTTGAATTCCAAATTCCATCCTTCCCTTCCTTCCTTGCCCCTCTCCCCCCTCCCAAGAAGGTAAGCACCTAGATATGTTATAAATATGCTATTATGGAAAGCATTTACATATAAGCCATTTTGCATAAGATGACTTGAATAAAAGAAAAAGAATGAAAGAAAGTGAAAAATAGTATGCTTCAACCTGTATTCAATCAATATCAGTTCTTTCTCTGGTGGCAAAAAGAACTCATTAAATGGTAAGAATTATTCATAAAACTAAAAAGTATACTTGAAAAATAGAGTTAGTCTAACATCTTATGCCATATACTATAGTAAATTCAAAATGAATATGGGCTATGAATATTAAAAGGTTATTGAAGTTTAGCTAAAAGGGGGAATGTCTTGGATCATTGTATTGTGGAGAATAGTCCTGCCATTCACAGTTCTTCATTGAACAATATTACTCTTATTGTGTACAATGATCTCCTGGTTCTGTTTATTTCACCATAAAACAGTTCACATAAGACTTTCCAGGTTTTTCTGAAATCATCCTTCTTATCATTTTTTTACAGCACAATAATATTCCAATACAATCATATAGTACAACTTATTTAGTCATTCCTCAATTGATGGACATTCCTTTGATTTCCAATTCCTAGCCACTGAAAAAGAGATCATTTAAAAGTGCATTTGTACAAATAGGTCCTTTTCCGTTTTTTGGATATAGACCGCTAAAGCAATGGGTATGCAGTTTCATAGTCCTTTGAGCTTAGCTCCAAATTGATCTCCAGAATAGTTGGATCTGTTCAATACTCCAACAACAGCATATTAGAATTTCAGTTTTCCCATTTCTCTTTCAATCTTTTTGTCATATTAGTCACTCTAAAAGGAGTGAGGTAGTATCTCAGAGTTTTTTTTAAATTGTATTTCTCTTATCAATATTAATTCAGAGCATTTTATATGACTATAAATAGTTTTTATTTCTTTGTCTGAAAACTTCCTATTCATGTCCTTTAATAATTTATCAACTGGAAAATGATATATATTTATAAATTTGATTCAGTTCTCTATATAATTGAAAAATGAGACTTTTATTAGAGAAAATTGTTTCAAATGTATTTTTACCCAATTTTCTGATTTCCTTATTATTTTGATTGCATTGGTATAGTTTGTGATGTTTTTATTTTATATAATCAAAATTTGTAATTCTCACTATATCTTCTTTGGTCCTACCTTCTTCCCTCATTCATAAATCTGACAGATAAAATACTAAAGTCTTTCTTAATTTTCTTATGGTATTACCTTATGTGTAGAAACCATGTACCCATTTTGATCTTATCTTGATTTAAGGCATGAGATGTTAGTCCAGAGATAGTTTCTGGCTGTTTCTTTTTCAAATAATGAGGTTTTATTAAATAAAAAAAAACTTAGATTTTAGGGGGTGGAGCCAAAATGGCAACAGGAGAAGAGCCTCTCTTAGGTGCTCTCTCTATATATATTTCAAAACTCATAAAATAATGACTCTAACTAAAGATTCCAGAGAGAGAATTCACAGAAAGATCAAGTGAGGCAATTCTCTAGCCCAAGATAACCTGGAAAATAGTGGAAAGGCTCCACTCCACAGGGTTAGAGGGGCAGCCTGCCAGAGTGAAGGAACTTCAGCCTCCTGGAGGCAGTCAAAATGCACCTGGGAGCCTGGCTCATGGCAGGGGCAGTTTCCTGATATACACCCCGGGGAGCACCAAGCGCAACTTGGAAGATCAGTGGGGCTGGGGTGGAGACCTCTGCCACAGTGAGCACATGAAGCCTAGCCCTCAGGGTACTCAGCAAGCAGTGGTGGACCCAGTAGCCCAGATCCAGGAAAAGGAAACAGGTAGGTCTAGTAAGCAGGAGCCGCCAGGCAACTAAGCCTTGAGTGCCCAGGCTACCAAAGGTAGGGGAGTGGAGAGAGACTTCCAAGATTTCTCTTCTGTAACTGGAACAGGACTCTGGGGCTCTGACTACATTCAGATCCTGATCACTATCTAGGACCCCCCATAGAACAGCAGGGACCCCCACCTCAGTCCCGTGGCAGAGGAGTGCTCTTGTGATTATTCACAGACCAGGAGGGAAGACAGAGCCTCACACACTGAGACCCTTGTGGGGAGCTGTCCCAATAATACTCAAAATCTCAGGAAGTACCCCAAGACCAGGCACAGGCTGGGAAATGAGTAAACAGAGAAAAAAGAGAAATACCATTGAGAAATACATTGTCTATGATCCCAAAAAGGATCAAAATACTCAATCTGAAGATGAGAAAGTACAAACTCCTGTATCTAAAGAATGCAAGAAAAACAGAAATTGGGTTCAAGCTATGGCAGAGCTCAAAAGAAGATTTTGAGGGTGGCTAGGTGGTACAGTGGATAAAGCACCAGCCCTGGAGTCAGGAGTACCTGGGTTCAAATCCAGTCTCAAACACTTAATAATTACCTAGCTGTGTGGCCTTGGGCAAGCCACTTAACCCCATTTGCCTTGCAAAAACTTAAAAAAAAATTTTGAAAATCAAGTGAGGGAGATAGAAGAAAAATTGGGAAAAGAAATGGGAGAGATGCAGGGAAAATATGAAAAAGAAGTCAGTAGCTTAGTCAAGGAGATCCAAAAAAAGTGCTGAAGAAAATAACATGTTAAAAGCCAGAATAGGTCAAATGGATAAAACAGTTCAAAAAGTTATTGAGAAAAATACTTTAAAAAGCAGAATTGGCCCGATTAAAAAAGAGGTAAGAAAGCTCTCTGAGGAAAACAAATCCTTCAGATCTAGAATGGAGCTAAAGAAAGCTACTGAGAAGTCAAGACACAACATTTCAAAACCAAAAGAAGGAAAAATTAGAAGGAAATATGAAACTTCATTGAAAAAACAACTGATATGGAAAACAGATTCAGAAAAGATAAGTTAAAAATAATCAAGCTACCTGAAAGTCATGATCACAAAAAGAGCCTTGATCTCATTTTAAAAGAATTTCTACAGGAAGATTGCCCTGATATCTTGCAATCAGAAGGTAAAATAGAAATTGAGAGAATCCACTAGTGTCCCCCCAGAAAGAGATCCAAAAACAACCCCCAGGAATATTATAGCCAAGTTGCAGAACTCCCAAGTCAAAGAGAAAATATTACAAGCAGCCAGAAGGATATAATTCAAATATCAGGGAGCTGCAGTCAGGATCACACAGGATTTAGCAGCAACTTAATTAAGGGCTCATAGGGCTTGGAATATAATATTCCAAAAGGCAAAAGAGCTTGGAATGCAACTGAGAATCAACTACCCAACAAGGCTGAATGTCCTCTTCCAGGAAAAAAGATGGACTTTAATGAACCAGGGGAATTTCAAATGTTCCTGTTAAAATAGCCAGAGCTGAACAGAAAGTTTGATCTTCAAATACAGGACTCAGGTGAATCATAGAGTGTTGGAGAAGGGTAAAATATGAGGGATTTAAAAATTATGAACTAAATGTATTCATGCATAGAAAAATGATACTGATAATACTCATAAGAAACTTCTCATTTAATAGATCAGGTAAAAGAAGCTTTTATAGATGAAGCACAGGAAAGAGCTGAATTTGAAGATATAATATATTGTGAAAATGGAATCAGTGGCTAAAAGGGAAATGTAATGGAAGTAAGAGAACAGAGAGGAGGAATAGGCTAAGATATTTAATATAATAATATATTTTTATTAAAATGAACTATTGCAATGATATGGAAGGGGGAAATTCAAGGGGGAATGATCGAAACCTTGCTCTTATCAGAGGTGGCTGAGAGAGGAAACAGCATACATACTCAATGGGGTATAGACATCTGGAGTAAGAAGGAGAGAAGGGGGACAGGGGGAATGGGGGATGTGAATGATGGAGGAGAGGATGGACCACGGCAGGAGAGTGGTCAGATATAACACGTTTTCTTTTTTTACTTCTTGCAAGGGGCTGGGATTAGATGGCCTGTCTAGGACCACAGTGCCGGGTGGTTTCTGGGCCTTAGGGGTTGTATGTGGGTTTGGGGCCTCTTAGCCCCAGGGCCAGTGATCAGTCTGCTGTGCCACTCTGCTACCCTACAGCACATTTAAGAGGGACAGAATGAAAGGAGAGAGAAAATATAGTGTATGGCAGTGGGGAAATACAAATGGAGGGAGTTGCAATCAGCAATGGTAATAGTGGAAAAATATGGAAGTAGCTTTTGTGATAGACTTACCATAAAGAATGTGATCCACCCATGACAGAGCTGGTGGTGTCATTATTATTATTAATATTATTATTATTGGTTTTTTCAGGGCAATGGGGTTGGGGTAGCTTTTGCCCAGGGTCACACAGCTGGGTGATGGGTGTCTGGGGCTAGATTTGAACTTGGATGCTCCAGACTCTATGGCTGGTGCTCTCTCCACTGTTCCACCTAGCTGCCCCTATTATTATTTTTTATTTTAATTTTAATTTTTTCTCTTTCCTTTACTTTATTGCTCATGATTTTTTTGGGGGATATTATGTTTATTCTTAAGAATATTTTAGTAATGTATAAAAATATCATTTTTACAAAAATAAAAATAAATATAAATGTTAAAAAACTTAGATCTTTAAGTTTGTCATGTAGTAGATTACTATGGTTATTTAGTACTATGTTTATGGATTCTTGTGGCCTTCAAACAAACTCAGGTATTCTTTATCCTTTAAAACAAGTATTTACCTAATACTATAATGCCCTAGAGTTGTTAGACAATTTATGTACTTCTCACTGTGAAACTATTTCACTCTCAAAATATTCTATCCACAATGTCCCTATTTCTCCACAACCTATTTACTTGTCAACCACCTGTAATATAAAGTATGATTTCATTGCTCAATTTATACTCCTCTTTTTAAGTTCACAAATGATCTCAAATCCAGTGGCCTTTTGATTGTCTTCATCCTCTGAAACTCCTCAGAAGTTTTTAGTAATATTGATCTTTTCATTTTCCTTGACATTCCCCTTTTTGCTTGACTTCAATAACCTTTTACTATTCAAAACCTATTTTCATTCTGAGTTTACTATAGCATGAGATGTTAGACTAAGTCTAATTTTTGCCTTTAGTTATTTTCAGTTTGAGTAAGTGTTACAATTTAATGAGTCCTTAACTAAATAATTTATATTTTAGTTTTTACTAAACTTTATGGTTTTATATTTCTGTTTAAAGTATCAGCAATCTATTAGAAATCCAGTTATCACTGAATTACCCATCCTTCTAAACCTCACATACACAATTACTTGCCACATATGTCGATTTCACTTCTACAATATTTATTTAATCCTCATTCTTTATATCCATTAACCTAGTTTATTTACATATTATCTCTCTCCTGAACAAATACTTTCCTATTCTGTCTTCCTGATTAGCCTCTAACCTCTTAAATAATCCTACAAGTACTCTCTAAATAATCTTCATTATTTTAAAAAAGAAGTGCTTTCAGAAAAAAATAAATCTACATTATCTCCCATATCCAAAAGAGGTAAAAGAAAAACAATTTTTTTACAACAAATACACAGTCAAGTCAAACAAATTCTCACATTTGCTATATTAAAGATACATGTGTTTCATTATACATGCTCCATTAATCAGTTCTCTCTCAGGAGGTAAATAGAATGTTTCTGTATTGGCCCTCTGGAATTATGATCGTTGCATCTATTACAATTCTCACACTCTTCACAGATGAATGTCTTTATAATGTTTTTGTAGTTTTTTGTTGTATGACTTGTTTTCCTGGTTCTGCTCTCTTGACTCTGTGTCACTTCTTACAAGTTTTTAAACCTCACTAAAATGATTTCCTTATAGAGTACAATAGTATACTATCATATTTCTACCACAATTAATTCAATTATTGAAATTTTTCCAGATGTTGTTTTGTTTTAGTTTGCCATCACAACAGTAGCTGTCACACCACACTAAGGTTTCTATGGCAGATTAGATTTCCAGATTAAAAGCAACAATTTAAAAAGCCATCCAATAGTTCTCCATTTTTCCCAAGTGATATTTTATTTATGCAATTACATGTTATAATACTTTTTTTCAAAATTCATCCACATGAATATACATATTTATAAGTTAAACAACTTCCTTCCACCCTCCTTTTCTAACCCCCCTCCCCTCAGTGGACAAACAGTCTCTGGTGAACATTTTACATATACATATGTGTTCAACATGTTCACAGATTAGTCATTTTCTGTATGAGGAATTAGAACTAAGGGAAAAGAAAAACCATGAGACAGGAAGGAAAAACATAAGAGGAATTTTAAAAACGTGAACATAGTGTACATTTCTATTCTGTAGTTTATTTTTTGTTTTCTTTAGTTTATTTTAGTTTATCCTTCATCTAGATATGGATAGCATTGTCCATAACAGGTTTCTCAGGGAAGTTCTAGCTCTCTGAATTGCTAAGAGGAGCTGTATCCATCAAAGTTGATTGACTCACATTGTTGCTGTCAATCTGTATAATGTCCACTTGGTTCTTCTCCCTTCATTCAGCATCAGTTCCTGAAATTCATTCCATGTTTTTTTTTTCCCTAGAGTCCAACCATTCATGGTTTCTTATAGAATAATAGTATTCCATAATATGCATATGCCACAACTTGTTCAGCCATTTCCCGATTGATGGTTATCCTCTCAATTTCCATTTCTTTGTCCCTCCAAAAAAAGCTGCTATGAATATTTTGGAATATATGGGACTTTTTCCACTTTTCATGATTTCTTCTGGATATTAATATCAGTGTTGCTGGGTTAATAGATATAGTTTTTTTAACTGCTCTTTGGGCATTGTTCCATACTACTCTCCAGAATGTTTGGATTAGTTTACAATTCCACTCACAGTGCATTAATGTACCAATCCTCCCACAACCTCTCTAACATTGACTGTTTTCCCTTTTTGTCCTCCTAGTCAATCTGATAGATATGAGGTGGTACCTCAGAATTGTTTTAATTTTCATTTCTTTAATTAGTAATGATTTGGAGCATTTTTTCCATATGATTATATATAGCTTTAATTTCTTCCTTTGAAAATTGTTCATTTCCTTTGACTATATATCAATTGGAGAATTACTTGTAACCTCTAAATTTGATTCAATTCTTTATATATTTTAGAAACAATACATCAGAAGCTGTAGTTGTGAAAATTATTTCCTAGTTTTTTCTTCTAATCTTGACAGTATTGATTTTATTTAGTGCAAAAGTTTTTTAATTTAATAAAGTCAAAACCACCCATTTTGCAATTTATATAATTAATTCAGCTTCTCCTCTAAGCATTTGGATGTCATACAACTATGTGCATATATGTATAATAATGATAACTTCATTGCCTATGGTACCTTTCAAGAAGATTTAGTTTCCTTCCTTATTCCTTTTAATGGGATCTATTTTTACTTTTGCTTTGTCTGAGATCAGGATCACCACCCCTGATTTTTTTTAATTTCTGTTGAAGCATAATATATTTTGTTCCAACCTTTTACCTTTACCTTTTGTGCATCTCCCTACTTCAAATGTGTTTCTTGTAAATAACATTGTAGAATTCTGTTTTTTAATCCATTCTGCAATTAGCTTCCAGTTAATGGGAGAGTCCATCCTATTCATATTTATATTTAGGATTACTAATTCTTTATTTTCCTCCATGTTATATTTTCCTGTTTGTACTTTTCTCTTCCTTTTCCTCTTATTCCTCCACACCTATATTTTGCTCCCTTTCTCCTTTAACTTTTCTTTTAAATTTTAATTTTAAACTTACTTTCATTTATACCTTTACCCTTTTATCAGTCCCTTTCCCCCTTTTCTTTCCTTCTCCCCCTCCCCCATTTCCCTATAGGGCAGAATAGATTTTCAAATTCAATTGGGAATATTATGTTATTCCTTCTCTGAGCCAATTCAATTGAGTGTTCACACCATCCCTTCTTTCCCTCCACTATAATAGGTTTTTGTGCCTCTTCACTTGGTGTTATTTATCCACTAAAGCCTAGCCTTCTCCTAGTATAGTCTTTCTTTTTATGTTTTTATTGTTTTAACCCTGTTTTGTATTTATATCCCCCTTGTCAAAATATATTCCTTTTATCTGACTTGAAAGAAGTACCATCTATCAAAGTACCATTAATCAAAAGTTGATTGATAGTTTAAGTGAATGATAAGCAGCATCCCCTCCTAGTCACTAAATGCCTTTCTCTCTTCTGATACATTAGAAATATACTTCTCATGAGTTGTGAATCACATCAAATGATGATCACCTTACCTCATGTACACACAATCCTCATGAGCCAAAGCAGCATGCAAACACAAAGATCATTTCATGAATTGTTTATACCCTCCCCTCCCAACCCCAAGCACACTTCCTCCTATTGGAGCCAATGCTTCAAGCAAAACATATCTCTTCCTGATGTTTTCTGTCTTTAAAGTACTCCAACCATAGCCCTACAGCCCTCCCCAAACAAAGTATCCCAGACTCTTCCTTCCATTATCCCTTTAGCACTCCAACCATGATTCTTAAACTCTTTAAATAAAGTATGGATTGAACCCAAAAAAGGGGGTGGCTAGGTGGCGCAGTGAATAAAGCACTGGCCCTGGAGACAGGAGTACCTGGGTTCAAATCCGATCTCAGACACTTAATAATTACCTAGCTGTGTGGCCTTGGGCAAGCCACTTAACCCCATTTGCCTTGCAAAAACCTAAAAAAAAAAAATAAAGTATGGATTGACATAAGGTTACTTTCTAAACTAAGTATAATTCCCCCCCCAGCCATTTCTTTTGTCCATTTTCTTCTTTGGTTTTTAAATTCTTTTTTCTCTCTTTTATAAGGTTTTTGATTTGAGTTCAAGCCATAGACTCCTTTGAGACTTCCCATGTAATTTGTCACTGCTTTCTTTTGAGTTGGTGTTTTTATCATCTCGGTCTACACAGTAGCTTTCTTTGTTTAGCCCTCTTTTTTATTTTGGGGTTTTTTTGCTCATTTTGATTGAGTTCTGCTCCAGGGTACAGGGAGTATATGCCCAAGGTTTTATGATGGACCTGAGGTATGGTCCCTGGCTTATCATAAGCCAAGACACTGTCTATGCAACCCAGGCATTGTTTATGCAGAGGTTTGTTTCTTTCTTTATGCCCAGGTTCCTTCTGTGCAGTGGTTTATTCCCAATACAGTCCTTTCTTTGTCCCAGTGTTTGCAGGGTTCAGACTTTGTTTGGAGTTGAGACCTTCCCTGCTGGCTTCGCTATCTGGCTGCCAGGACCTTTGCTGTTACTCTAGGTGCCAGGACCTGGACTAGACTAGTTTAAAAACCTCTGCTGGCTTTCCTGCTCTCCTGCCTAGCTGAACTTTATTTACTTCCCCTTTTCCCCAGAAGAGATAGAATTTCACTGAAAATCCTCCACTATGGCTACAGTTGAAAAGTTGTTTCCACCTTTTTTTCTCTCTCTCTCTTTTTTTGGAGTGATCTGTAGCTTTAATGTCTGTGTAGAAGCTTCATTTCAGCTCCCCATTTTTTATAAGATAAAATGTAATAGTCTGACATTTAAGGTACTCTATAATTGTGTTGCCATATATCTTTCAAGCTTTATTTCATATTACTCTTCTGTTTTCATTTTGAATTTCAGCCAAACAAGGCTAGTCATTCTTACCCAAATGAAATCCTCCATCTCCCACCTCTGTGCTTTGGCACACATTCAAGGGCACAGGTAATGCACCATTCCTCTTTGCAACCTCTCAGAATTGTTGTCTTCCTTTAACTTTCACCTTGGATACGATTTTTATGTAAAACTTTATTCTATTTTTCCTATTTGTTGATGATCATTCCCTCCTTAATTATCAGTTTCTTATGCTTATGCACACATCATACTCTAGTCCATTGTGAACTCCTTAAGGGCAAGGACTATTTTTTTTTAGGTTTTTTTTTTTTTTTGCAAGGCAAACGGGGTTAAGTGGCTTGCCTAAGACCACACAGCTAGGTAATTATTAAGTGTCTGATACTGGATTTGAACCCAGGTACTCCTGACTCCAGGGCCGGTGCTTAATCCACTATGTCACCTAGCTGCCCAGTAGGCAAGGACTATTTAAAGGACATTTGTATCTCCATTGCTTTACTCATAGTAGCCATTAAATAAATGCTTGCTGCATTGATTTGATTTCATATTTTGATTCATTGTAGGTCAAGGATGATCTGTTATTGTTAGTAGTTTTCCTAGGACTACAATATATCCTAAAACATTCTACCAAAAGCACCTGTTTAAAATTTGTTATCAGTAGCTCCTTTGGCCTTTGCCCAGATGCAGAGAGGCTACTTATGAAAACCTTTACTATCATTTACCATAAGGAAAGGCTACTTTTGACAAGGAAAACTTGCAATAGCAATTATCTTCCTGGCCACTTATTTCAAGGAATTAAATGGACATCTCAGAACATTATGGATTTGGTTTTCCAGATCCTACTCATTTAACTTCTATAACTGGAAAACTGATATTTTGGAAATAAACAGTTGTCCTACAAGGATCAAGAGTGGCTCAGATTCATGTGAGGTTGTATAAACCAAAAACATGAATCCAAGTCACATATGCATCACATTTTACATATGTAATTGTGAAATATGTTCATTCTGCATTCATAATTAGTGTGGAACAGATGGCACTGTGGCTTAGTTTAAAATAATGCATTCATTTAAATACTGTACCATAACTTAACTTTTCATTATAATGCCAGACTACTGGAAAAGTTTGCTAAAATAAAATTCAGTAAAACTAAGCAATTATGATCCCACTGATAATCTGTATGAAGTAGCATTAGACTCCAGTGTATAATTTGGATATACCTAAGTTATATGATTTATTATTTTGCTCTTAATTTATAGGTATATGGATCATGCATTCTGCAATTTTGTTTGCTCAGCTCCAATTTCCTCATTTGATTTCAGTTCCTAAATGACTAAAAGAAACAACTAAGCAGAAACCATTTCATCACATTAATGTAACACTGAAAATTTGATTTAACAATATGATAGATGGAAGGATAGGGTCATTACTTTGCAATGCATTTATCATCTTTTACAATTTTCTCCTAAACTAAATTAACACTAAGCTAGTGCTTTTAAGTTTAGCTTTACCAACATAAGGGGCTTTTTTGGTCATAAATAATACTTAGAAAAAACAAAATCACAAAATGCTATAAAAAAGACTATAGGAGGAATCATAGAAGTGTTGGAACATTAAGTACACTACATGAGAAGGCAATCATGAAATGGTCAAATCATTTGTCTTTCTGACAATATCCCTTACTTTACCAAAAGAAACAACAGACTTCTCAGATTATTTTTATATCTAAGAAAGACCACTGCTTATGACAAAAGACATAAAGTCATATTAAATAACTCAGCAATTAAGAGCCTATTGATTTCTAACTACATTTAATATTCAGTTTAATCACTTTCCCTACTGGATATAACAATTTTAATTTTCCAGTCCAATACCAAAGAAGAAATTTTATCTTTTAATAATGTTTTAGGAATTTTCAACATATTGATTTAATTGGGATAGCTATAGATTTGTTATTAAAATACATACAAAATTGTTATAATTTTTTAATTGATCATTTTGTTTTCCTTTCTTCATCTAAACATATTATTTCTCAACTTTTGATTTTTATATAATTTCACAGAAACTCAGATTTAGTAATTTTCTTATCTTTGACTTAAACATGCCTAATATTGCAATGTTTCATTCAATTCAGACTTTTTCTCAATAATTTAAGGATCAGTGATTCCATCTGTTTAGAGATCACCTCTAGCAAACCAGACAGAAACTCCTTGATGCTTTGCCAAACTAATCTTCCTAAGTGACAGGAACTGAAGACATGCATCACCTGGTGGGCAATCTATTGTTAAAGAATCTCAGTACTTAACATCCCAGGAAAACAGACATGTAGTCCATCACTTGGTCCTCATTCAAAGGTTTTGCAACTGGGTCTAGGAAATGTCAGAGTTTTTACTTCATTGGCACAATGAACCCTGAATCACATATCCCCACATGTGACTGAACTAAGGGATCCTTACATCTCTGTTCATAGAGATCTCCTGACAAAGTGTTGTTTGCAGTAAATGTGATAATCTAGATCAAAAGCGGTGATAGTAAGAATGTTAGAGTTCTTATCATAATTTCCAAAGCGATGTCCCTCATTTCTAACCCATATTTTTTGCGTCTCTCTGGCCTTTTCTGCAATTTCGAAAGTTGGAAGAAGTTCTGGGCAGATGATAGAAAAAGATGGTGTTTGTGTTGTTACTTCACTAGTGACTAGAGAAGCATGTTCATAGATATTTCAGGGCCTCTAAGGAGAGGGAAATATGAGGACACAAACTTTTTTATAGTATCATGTAGAACATTTTGTGTAGGCAATCATTTTATAAATGCAAGGTACTTTGCAATGTGTGTGTATGTCAGGAGATGGAAGAGTGTCATTCTTTTAACTGGGGGATTACTACAAAAGCAAGATCTTAGAAAAAAGCATTTTTGCTTCACCTTGTTGCCTTCTGGCATTTGATATCAATTACAAACATCAATGAATTAACACTCATAGAAATTGCAACATATCATTCATTATAAGTAAATAAAAAAAACAGTTTTTTTCCCCTCATTTCCCCCTACTTTTAGCTTATAGGCTAACTTGTTCTAATGTGGATTATCAATGTATTCTTTTATTTTGGAGAAGGATGATACCAAAACTGCCCTAGCCCTACTTATTTTTCAAAGATCTTTTGATTGGGAAGGAACATTTTCAGCTATATGTCCTCTTTCTCTGATTTTGCTTATTAATATATATAATATGAAATGAAAAAAATATTTAGATACAATACTAAAAGTTATGATTTATCTTTGGACAGTTAAGTCATTCATTGGATATAGTACCAGGCCCTGAGTCAGGAAGACTCCTCAACATGAGTTCAAATCTAGTTCAGATAATTACTAGTCATTTAGCCCTGTTTGCCTCAGTTCCTCATGTGTAAACTGAAAATGTTTTAGGTTTAGTGACCTGAGTCATTTTTAAGATCAAACTTGAATTCCTAATGTTATAAAGTAAGGCTTTCCCCTCTTTAACTGTTGTTCAGTAGACTCATAGTCAGATTTGTTCAATCAAATAATACTTTATATGCTTTTCAGTATACTTATGCTTTCTAGTGAAATTACCTTAATTCATTGATCTTTTACTCAGAGGTCCTATTTTTTAAAACCTTTAATCATCATTGTTCTCTTTTAAAGACTTTTTCTATTAAAATTATGGATAATAGAATAGAGTAAAAAAATAAACATTCCAACCTTAAATATAATATGAAAAGTCTTATGAAACAGAAAATCTAAGATAATAAGCTATAAAAATACAATAATTTTTTTATATTTTTTGTTCTTGGCAATTTCTCTAGCACTACTGGGAAAAATAGACAAGAGGATCATTTCTGGTTTTGCATTAAAAAACAAACACTATTTTTGATATATTCAAAATACTCCTTTCTTAATGGTAATAATTTATTTAAATGTATCACTTTTTAATTATGCTCCATTTTTTTCATGTTAAAAGTTTTCTGATTAGTTGAAAAATTTTTGGAGGATGGTTCTAATCCTGGAGATTGAAAACATCTATTGATCTCTTTTTCAAATATGTAAGAGTAAAAGAGAGTTAACCTGACAGAATGGATCAAGATCTTGTTTTAGGGTCAGGAAGACCTGAGTTTAAGTCTCATTTTGATATTTCTATTCGTGTTACATTGGATAATTACTTAAACTTTATTCATCCCAAGAAATAGCCCCATCCTTATCTACTAAATTATTGATAGGATTAGATAGAAGAAAGGATTATAGATCTACAAATTCTTCACAAGCTTGCATTTGCAAATATAACATTTCCTAATATTACATTTTATTTATTTTCTTTTCTATCACAACAACTTAAGAAATAAATTTCCACCTAGAAGAGGATGATTTGTCAGCTAAACTGAGAGAAAAAAGAAGTCATAGAATTATATGTTGGAGTGTGTTCACAATAGCATTTACTATTTTATTTTTAAAGGGTACCTGTTAATGGCATGATAAGAAAAGAAGTTAGAGGAAAGAATTATGAAAATAAATGAACAAAACCTAAAAGCCACCTTTTCAGCTCTATGTCATATTTCTCTGATTTTGCTTATTAGTATACATAATATGAAATAAAAAACATATTTAGATACAATACTAAAAGTCATGATTTATCTTTGGACAGTTAAGTCATTCAGTAGATATAGTACCAGGCCCTGAGTCAGGAAGCTCCTCTACCTGAGTTCAAATCTGGTTCAGATACTTACTAGTCATTTAGCCCTGTTTGCCTCAGTTCCTCATGTGTAAAATCAGCTGGTGAAGGAAATGACAAACTTATCTGGTATCTTTGCCAAGAAAACCAAAATGTAGTCACAAAGAGTCAAACATGATGGAAACAACCAACAACAATAACAGCACAAATTAAGGAAAAATATTGAAGCATATTGTCTGTTTTTTACCATTTCACTGCCTTTACCAGAGTCTTTTATGCACAGGTGTCCAATTTCTCCAATAATAAAGTATTGAATATCAGGATTCTTGAGTTAAACCTTCTTTCCCTGCATTATCTTGACATCTTTGGCTTCCTATTTCTCAACTAGCTCAACAAAACAAACAAACAAACAAAAGCTGGTAAGAATGCCTGATTTAATCCTTAGACTAAAATAGTGGAATTTCA